>NW_007252175.1:0-811 GCF_000164805.1 Carlito syrichta | reverse complement strand
CTTCCCTCATATCATCAAGGATGAAAAAATTCAAACACAAGAGATTCAGAGAACCCCTGCAAGACAGCAAATGAGAAGACCAACTCCCAGACACATAATAATTCACCTAAACAAAGTAGCTATAAAAGAAAAAATCCTAAAGACAGCAAGAGAAAAAGGCCAGACTACCTACCAGGGAAAACCAATTAGAATAGCAGCAGATTTATTCACAGAAAACCTTGAGGCTAGGAGAGCCTGGAGCCCTATCTTCAAAGTTCTAAAAGATAAACCATTTCAACCAAGCATAACCTACCCAACCAAACTAAGCTTCATTAGTGAGGGAGAATTGAAATTTTTTCAAGATATCCAATCCCTAAGAACCTACACTGCCACCAGACCACCTCTACAAGAAACACTTAAGAAAGTACTGAACACAGAAGAAAAAGAAAAAAGAACAACAGCATTCTTCACAAGAGTACAGATAACAGATTAAAAACACACAGGAACCAACTCCAAAACCCAAAGAAAGACAACAAACAAACAGGAACAACTCTGTAAGAACCTTATGACAGGGATCAACTCTTGCATTTCAATTGTTAGCCTAAATGTGAATGGACTAAATGCACCACTGAAAAGACATAGGATGGCAAAATGGATAAAATATCACCAGGCAACAATCTATTGCCTTCAAGAGATTCACCTCACTAGAAAGGACACCCACAGACTCAAAGTAAGAGGATGGGAAACAAACTTTCAGTTGAATGGAATACAAAAGAAAGGAGGAGTAGTGATCTTAATTTCAGACAAAATACCCTTCAAGCTATTAAAAATG
>NW_007252174.1:4003-4830 GCF_000164805.1 Carlito syrichta | reverse complement strand
CATTCTCACAATTATGCTCATGTGCACATTTGGGGTGACCTCAAGTCACAAGTCAATATTTTCTCAAGTGATAAGGATGCCTGATTATAGCCTAAAATCATAGTGCCATTAGCACAGTGAGAAAAGGTCACAAATGGTACCAACACGTAACTCCCATCGTGTCTTGTCACTCCTGAAAAATTACACTTATTTCTAAAATACAAAGTCAAAAGACAAAACAGTCAATTAAAAATTATGAATCGTTTTCTATTTTAGCAGCTACCAATAAGATTCAGCTTTGTTTTACAGTAACCTTAACAGTTTACAGTAATGTATTATGCAAAAGAATTTACAATGTGCAAATTATTCACACAAATGTTCTTTAGCTAATAACCCCCTACTTAATTTTAATACAACATGATGTATCACATTTCAATTTACTGAAAACCTTCAGTAATTCTGCTGTGGCATAAAAGGATTTGGGTCTGCTTTCTTTAAACAATGAGGTGAATTTGCCATTAAAAGTATTTCCCCCACAAAGGTCACCTTGAACTACCTACAACGAAAGAAGGAACAAAAACCAACAAACTGATGCTCAGTTTCTGTGTGAATGTATCTAAACGTCAGGCAAATAAATCAGCCATCTTACTAAGCATCTTACTTGTTAGATTTATTTTCAGGAGCCATTGCGACTAAACAAAATTTATGAGGAATAAAAAAAATACAAGGAAACTCAGGTAACAAGTTAATCCACTCGACAATTATCTTAAAAGCAGCATTTCCTATAGAACAGATAAAGAAACTATCAAAAAGCACTTCTCAAGTATCATTTTTGCATGTCAAAAAAA
>NW_007252174.1:0-1079 GCF_000164805.1 Carlito syrichta | reverse complement strand
GAGATTTTGTACAGAATATTTTTGTGACAAATCACAATTTTGTAATCTCTCCTCCAAAGAAAAGAACAGAACACGCTTTCCTT
This sequence comes from Carlito syrichta, assembly GCF_000164805.1. Taxonomy (NCBI): domain Eukaryota; kingdom Metazoa; phylum Chordata; class Mammalia; order Primates; family Tarsiidae; genus Carlito; species Carlito syrichta. The sequence goes on along the minus strand of NW_007252174.1, from coordinate 996 downwards.
ATGTAAGCTTAATTTCTGAACTCTTAGTGATTTTATATGTTCATAGATTCTGTATCCCATTTCTTCTACCACCATTCAGGAACACTTTGAAATAATCAATGGCTTTATATTTTAATGTAATTAGTAGCACCATGGTTCCATGATTGGCCTATTACCTTCATACATTTGTCAATTATGTTGGAAGAAAAAAATATACAAATACACACACACACATACACTCACACACACAAGAGGGTTTATCTCTGAAACAGAGCTGAAAATTTTTTGGAAACGCTTGACAAAGTATATCGTTTGAATTCAGATTTACGTCAAAGCCTCAAATTATGTTTAGATAGAAAAAAAGGAAATTTATTTGGATCTCAAATAGAAAAAGACTAGACTGTTTTAAGTTAGACTGTAAGAGAGCTAGGATTTTTCCTGTCATATTACGTGATTTCAAAAATTACACCTTTGGTTTAATTATTGGTGATTGTACTGTCATTGTCTTCTTTTGTGTATTTAACTATGTGCAGAATCAATTTTATGTAGATACTGAACAGTGTTAATCACATTAGTGATTTTCTAAGCCTGGAGATTTGAGACCAGCCTGGCAACTGGTAGAGACCTCATCTCTACAATGTATCAAAACAACTAGCCAGGCATGGTTGCGTGTATCTGTAGTTCCAGCTACTTGGAAGGGTGAGGTGGAAGGCTCGTCTCTGTTTGGCAGTCTGAGGTTGCGGTGGCTGTGAGCCTGCAGCTGCACTCCAGCCTGGGTGACAGAGTGAGACTCCAACTCAAAAAAACCCAAAAAGTAGAATTAGTATGTGTTACCTTTATTCAAATTAGCATCTGGACACTACAAAAAGCTGTGATTGTGGATTGGTTTGTGTAGCAACCACTGTTCAATCCTTACAATTAAATGTTTTAACTAAAAAAAAAAAAATTATTCTTGGCAATATAGGTTCTTTCTAGCATCCACTCCCAGACTTGATCAGCCTCTACCCATTACCCAGT
>NW_007252173.1:66351-67743 GCF_000164805.1 Carlito syrichta | reverse complement strand
ACCAGATTTGAGAAGAAAAGGGAGACCTAGAGAGTGGGAGGGAGGAGTGTTTTCAAGGTCACGGGTCTACTGGATTCCCTAAATGTTAGAGCATAGTGGGAATGATATCACGGTTTGTATATTTACCCTAGACAAGGGAGAACAAACGAAAAGGGGACCATCTCTAAGGTATTAAGTAATGCCTACGCTTGACACCTGTTTTTGTCATGTTATTTTGTAATCATGTGGATCACTTGTTGGTTTTTCTCATTGCCAGAGCCATGCCCCAAATGTGAACATCCTCGTGCTTACTTCATGCAGCTTCAGACCCGCTCTGCAGATGAGCCAATGACCACCTTCTACAAGTGCTGCAATGCTCAATGTGGACACCGCTGGAGAGATTAGGGTCAGGCTGCCCAGCTGCCTCAGGGTCTGCTTTCCTTGTTTCCCAGGGTGAATTCTCAGCTGGGAATATGAATTGTGTGCCCTGGGGAGTCTTTGCTAACCCTTTTGGGTTGATGAGCCGGGGTGTCAGAAAATGTAACCCATCTGCCAATCAGAGTGGATGAAGTAATTAATGTCTAGGGACTTTTTGTGTATAGGGAGGAGATGTGTAACTAAGTATGCTCTGTTTATAATCCTGTTCTTTCATCTTTTGCATTTATTGGCAGTTGACATTTCCTCACCATCAATCAATGCTCTTAATATTTATGCTGTTTGCACAATTTAGTACATTAAGTATCCCTAAAGATGTAACTGCTAATAGCAAAATTATTTGATCAAAATTATTTTAAATGTTTCATTAAAATAAAAAGTCTAATACTGCCTTCTCAGTGTTTTAAATACCTTAAAGATATAGATAGTAAATCCCAAATCACAGTGATTTCAAAATTGACTACTATATTTAGGTTTAAACCCCTTACAAAAATGTTAATAATGTGGATTTCAACTTCTTTCTTCTTCTTCTTCTTATTTGAATCAGGGTCTCACTTTGTTGCCCAGAGAGTGTTGGGATTATGTGGCCTATTTTTCTGTTTTCATTCATTTCATTTTTCATTTGCATTAAATGTAATAGATGCTATGTTTTTATATTTTAGACTTTCTATGCTAATCTTTCCACTCAAAAAGAAAAGCACACCTCAGATTGTAGCAGAAAGGGAGCTGATAGCAGTTAAAAGTATTCCCTTTGAAGCCGGGCTCCGTGGCTCAGCCTGTAATCCCGCACCTTTGGGAGGCTGAGGTGAGTGGATTGCCTGAGCCCACAGGTTTGAGACCCGCCCGGGCAACTTGGCGAGACCTCATCTCTACAATAAATCAGAAAATTAGCCGGGCGTGGTAGCGTGTGCCTGTGGTTCCAGTTACTTGGAAGGCTGAGGTGGAAGGATCGCTGGAGCCTAACAGGTCGAGGCTGCA
>NW_007252173.1:51771-65859 GCF_000164805.1 Carlito syrichta | reverse complement strand
CCAGGTGGGTCTCGAACCCGCAGGCTCAGGCAATCCACTCACCTCAACCTCCCAAAGGCACGGGATTACAGGCTGAGCCATGGAGCCTGGCTGGTTCAAATCCCTTCTTTTTGAAGTTGACAATTTACAACCCTGCTTGCCATGCATTTGTCGGAGACCATTTGTTCTTTGAAAGATCTGATTTTGCTGAGTACAACCTTGCAAATTCCAAAGAAAATGTGTAATTGCTCAAAATGACCCCCCTCCCTTACCTGAACTGGGGTACAGACCCCTCTCTTCCCTTCCCGGGGTGCTTGGCCTGGGAGCGTTAGCCCACCAAGTTCGCTGACATAAATAAAATTGCCACTTCCTATAATAGCCTCGGTGTCACGGCCTCTCTGTGTTCCCGCTACAAGATTAGCTAGGAACAGGATCTAAATTATTGATTGATAGATTGATTCCTGCTCAGTGCCCTGAAATTAATTGCTTTCCAAATTGCTTTTTTTTCTTTTAGTTTTGTTTGTTTCTCATTTTGTGTGTGTGTGTGTGTGTGTGTGTGTGTGTGTGTGTGTGTGTTTGTGTTTTAAGAGATGAAGTCTTGAGGTCTTGTTTTGTAGTTTTGACTGGCCTTGGACTCCTGGGCTTAGGTGACCCTCCTCCCTCAGCCTCCTGAGTAGCTGGAACTACAGGTGAGAGCTAACATGCCCAGCTCCAAAACTTTTTTTTCTGAGCTGGAGTCTCACTCTGTCACTCGGGCTAGAGTGCAGTGGCATGCTCATGGTCACTGCAGCCTCGACCTGCTTGGTTCTGGTGATCCTTCTGCCTCAGCCTTCCATGTAACTGGAACCATAGGTGCACATCACCACACCCGGCTAATTTTTTGATTTATTGTAGAGGCAAGGTCTTGCCAAGTTGCCAAGACTGGTCTTGAACCCCTGGACTCAGGCAATCCTCTTGCCTCTGCCTCCCAAAGTGCTGGGATTATAGGTGTGAGCCACCACGTCTGGCCTCCAAATCTCTTAATAGTGAATTCTTGCTTATGAAATCATGGGGCTTAAATTTTTGCATTTGATACAGGTTTTTACTTTTTTGATACTTGGTATCTTTCCCAGAAATGATGTGATCTTTACATTTTACATGACTTTTTTACTGTTCGAACATGTTGACCAGGTCCTGAACCCATTATCCCTAATTGGTTCTGTTTCAAAATAGTGTGTACTGGGTTCTGGCTTCATAAGTGTGACTCTATTATGACCACATTATTTTTAATGCCTTCTGCTTATGCTATTAGTTTTATTTCTTCAGGTGACAGTTCTTCTGTTTGAGTTTGTCGTTGGGAGGCAGCATGGATCATTTGTATAGATTATGCACTCTGAGGCCAGCCTCACCTTAACTGTGAGACCTTGGTCAAGTTGCTGAACCTCTGCCTTTATTTCCTCATCTGCAAAATGGATACTAATAGCCTGTTTCAGGGGTTTTCTTTTTTTTTTTGAGTCAGAGTCTTACTCTGTCGCCTAGGCTGGAGTGCGGTGGCATACTCATGACCACTGTAGCCTGGACCTGCTGGGCTCAGGTATGATCCTTCCACCTCAGCCTTCTAAGTAATTGGAATTACAGGCTTGGCCACCACTCCCGGCTAATTTTTTTGTTTACTGTAGAGACAAGGTCTTGCCAAGTTGCCCAGGCTGGTCTCCAACACCTGTGCTGAGACAATCCTCTTGCCTTTGCCTCCCAGAGTGCTGGGATTACAGACATGAGTCACTGCACCTTGCTTATTTCAGGGGTTTTATTTTTTTTTCCCCCAAGCAAAGTTTATTTAGAAAGAGATTGTTTCACCTCCCCAAGGTAGGGGAGGGGACCAAAGCTAAGGAAACATGGCAGCCACAGCTCAAAGAACCATGTGGAGACAGCAGAGTTCAACAAAGCAATGGCCTGTTTCAGGGGTTTTTCAACATTGTTTTGTTAAGGACCAAAGAGTAAGTATTTTAGCCTTTATTGGTCAGGAGTCAAAATCAGGAAAATGCAAAACACCAAATTTCCATGCATTTTTTATACACAAAATTCAAAATATAATAACAGTAATAAAATGTTTTGCCAGGTGCAGTAGCTCATGCCTGTAATCCTGGTGCTCTGTGAGGTGGAGGTGATAAGAGAGGAGATATAGAAAAGCTAAGCAGGCAGACAGACAGGGCCGGGTCCCAGCAACAATGTAGCGAACTTCCAGCAGGTCTCTGAACTGAGATACTCATGTGGGTAAACAACCAAGCACTCTGCCAGCCTTTCAAGCTAGATCTTTAAGTACTCACTGCTGGGATAGACAACCAATCAGCTCACCATTAGGCCCCTACCTCCTGCTGATTGGTCCTTAGTACTGACCAGTCAGAACAGCTAGTGCTGACCAATCAGCTCACAGCTAGTGCTAGCCAATTGCTTGGTCTTAAGACTATATAAGCACCAGGTTTCAGCTCCAAATCCACAACCCCTTTGGGCCCCTTCCCACTGTGGAAACTTTTCTGTCCTCTCAATAAATCCTGCTTTCTCACTTTCTGGCTGTCCATGTCCCTCATTCCTCCTGGGCATGAGACAAGAACCCTATCTGAAGAGCTACAGAAGATCCTTGGAGCTGAAAAGTTGTGCACCTGGAAGCCTGGCTTGCCAGCCTACATAGTTGGCTGAACTGGGAAAGCTGCTGGAAGAAGGCGAGACTCTGAAGCTGAGACACTTTGGGGGCTATAGCACTCTCAGGGCTTGATTTGCCAGCTCATTAGAGCCAAAACTCTGTGGGCTAGGTTTGCTAGACCACCAAATCAGCTACACTCTCAGGGCTTGGCTTGCCAGCCTATTAGAGCCAACACTTCTGGGGCTTGGCTTGCCAGCCCATGGAGTTGACCCTCTCTGGGGCTCAGCTGGCTGACCCATTGAGCTGATACTCTCAAAGCCCAGGCTGACCTGAAAAATCCGTATCAGTGAGAGGATTGCCTGAGCCCATGAGTTTGAGACCAGCCTGGGCAACTTGGTGAGACCTCATCTCTACAGTAAGTCAAAAAGTTAGCTGAGTGTAGTGACGTATATCTGTAGTTCCAGCTACTTGGAAGACTGAGGTAGAAGGATCGCCTGAGCCCAGCAGGTTCAGGCTGTAAGTGAGAAGAATGGATGTCATTTTGCTTACTTGGGGTTCAGAGTTAATGTTTCCTGTCATCAAAATCATTTGCAAATGTTCATCTGTTCTTGCTGAGGAAGTCTAGAAGAGGAAGTTAAGTACACCATTGACAACACTGATAGATTTAATAGATTTGCTTCTGATAGTGGATTCAGATATTTTCTACAGAATTCTTGCTGATGGATAATACAGTGAAAAACCATAGACTTTCTTTTTAAGTTATTTTAAAATTATAACTATTTTCCCCTCTTTTATTTTTAAGAGTGGGGTACAAGTCAGGATTAGGTGCATAAGTGGTTTATGTACAGGAGAAGTCTGGTCCTCCCACTGGTCTGCACTTCCCCTGGTTTAGGATTAGGTACCCTTAGTGGTGTTCTGTGCTCCCCTTCCCTCCGCTAGCCATGTCCTGCCACTGCTGATCCCTCTCTCTTGTAGTATTGTGATTCATGTTCAGGACCCACTTATGAGTAAAAATCATAGACTTTAAACACATTATGGTTTTTCTTTCTTTTGAGTTGGAGTCTCACTCCATCACCCAGGCTGGAATGCAGTGGCACACAGGCTCATGGTCACCCCAGTGTCGACCTGCTGGGCTCCAATGATCCTTCTGCCTCAGCCTTCCAAGCAGCCAGAACTACAGGCGTGCACTACCACACCCAGCTAATTTTTTGATTTATTGTAGAGACGAGGTCTCACCAAGTTCCCTGGGCTGGTCTCGAACCCGTGGGCTCAGGCAATCCACTCGCCTCAGCCTCCCAAAGTTCTGGGATGACAGGCTGAGCCACTGAGCCTGGCCTCACGTGTTTTAACATGCTTTGTAAATTTGCCCACCTAAGTTTTTTCCTGCTCCACACATACTTCTTACCACCATCAATTGTAATATATATTAGTCTATTCCTCTTCATGTTCTACTGAATTAGTTTTCTTAACATTTCTTAAATACTTTGAAACAGTTGTTCCATATAGACTAAGCACAGAGGCTGATTCTTCAATCACTTCCCAACTCAGCACTGAGTCATTGACTTCTTAAACAACTGAGCAGTATCAGTGACGTCTATAACTTCATGAAGAGCCAAGAAAAACTCCTGCAGACCATTTCCCTTGTTTTTAATTGACTATTGATATTCCCAACATCCTTAACTCTTAGAACAACTGTTGTCACATCAAGGCTGCTAGTCTTAAGCATATTTATTTTCTCTGAACATACTTATTCAATTGTCACAATCTAATGTGATTTATTAAGTCACCATCAGTAAGTGACTTTTGTAGTTTTGCTAACAAGTGAGCCACTCGGAAACTTACTTTGGTTGCCGCCTCATTTTCATTTTTAATTATTATTATTTTTGAATCAGAGTCTCACTCTGTCACTCAGGCTGGAGTGCAGTGGCAGTCTCATGGCCACCACAGCTTTGACCTGCTGGGCTCAGGTGATCCTTCTGCCTCAACCTTCCAAGTAGCTGGAACTACAGGCATGCACCACCACACCCAGCTAAATTTTCATGGTTTATTGTAGAGACAAGTTCTTGTCAAGTTGCCCAGGCTGATTTCAAACCCCTGGGCCCAGGCAATCCTCTCACCTCTGCCTTATAAGGTGCTGGGATTACAGGTGTGAGCCACTATGTCCAGCCTTTAATTATTGTTCAATTCTGTTGTGTATTATGAATGGTGAATTTAGAAAGTCATGGTATGTGGCCAGAGTAAGGCATAGGCTTAAAAAAGACCTGCAAAGATGGCATTTATACCTCAGGCTGAGCCCTGAAACAGACACAGTCTGCCATGATTAAAAAAAAAAAATCACAAAAAAATAGCAAACCCCGGAGAAGGGAGAATGTCCAGAGTTACCACGTTATTACATTCAAATGTTTAATTTTCATAAAAAAACCTATGAGGCATACAGATAATCAGAAAAGTATGGCCCATTCCAAGGAAACAAACTAATGGAAACTGTCCTTGAGAAAGACCAGATGGTAGACTTGCCAGAAAAAGACTTTAAAACAACTGACTTACATATATTCAAAGAGTGGAAGATGTAGAATAAGTCAAGAAACCAATATATGAGCCCAATAAAAACATCCATAGATTTAGAATCTAAAAACGAGCTGGGCTTGGTGTAATCCCGCGCCTTTGGGAGGCTGAGGTGAGTGGATTGCCTGAGTCCGCGTGTTCGAGACCCGCGTAGGCAACTTGTCGAGACCTCATCTCTACAATAAGTCAAAAAATGAGCTGGGCGTGGTAGCGCACACCTGTAGTTCTAGCTACTTGGAAGGCTGAGATGGAAGGATCGCCGGAGCCCAGCAGGTCGAGGCTGTGGTGACTGGGAGCAGCCACTGCACTCCAGTCTGGGCGACAGAGTGAGACTCCAACTCAAAAAAAAAATTAAAAAAATAAAAAAAAATTCTAAAAACAAGTAATTATAGAGATGAAAAGTATAATAACTGAGATGAAAAATTCACTAAAGGGATTCAAAGGCAGATTTGAGCAGGCAGAAGGAAGAATGAATTGGTGAACTTGAAGATAGGACAATGAGAATAATTGAGTCTGAGGAACAGAAAGAAAAAAGACTGTAAAAAGAGCTTAAGGGATCTTTGGAACACCATCAGGTGGATGAATATACACATTGTGGAAGTTCCAGGAGGAAAACTGATAAAGTAGAGATATTATTTGAAGAAATAACGGCCAAAACTTCTCCAAACTGATGAAAAACATGAATATAAACATCTAAGAAGTTCTATAAACTCCAAGTAGGTTGAACTCAAAGAGACCTGCACCAAAACACATTATAATCAAACTGTCCAAAGCCATAAACAAAGAATCTTGAAAGCAGCAAGTGAGAAGTAACTTGTCACATACAAGAGATGTTCAATAAGATTATCAACTGATTTCTTTTTTTTTTTTTTTTTTTGAGTTGAAGTCTCACTCTGTTGCCAGACTGGAGTGCAGTGGCCGCTCCCGGCCACCGCAGCCTCGCCTGCTGGGCTCTGGCAATCCTTCCGCCTCAGCCTTCCGAGTAGCTGGAATTACAGGCGCGCGCTACCACGCCCAGCTGATTTTTTGATTTATTGTAGAGGTGAGGTCTCACTGCCCAGGCGGGTCTCGAACCCGCGGGCTCAGGCAATCCACTCACCTCAGCCTCCCAAAGGCGCGGGATTACAGGCTGAGCTACCGAGCCCGGCTATCAACTGATTTCTAATCAGAAAATTTGAAAGAGGCAGTGGACTGACATATTCAAAGTGCTGGAAGAAAAAGACTGTCAACCAAGAATATTATGTCTGACAAAACTTTTTAAAACGTGAGGAAGAAAGTAAGATATTCCCACATAAACAAAATTTGACAGAGTTTGTTACCACTAGCTCTGTCCTGCAAAAAATGCTAAAAAGAGTCCTTCAGGTTACAATGAAGGGACACTAGACAGTAACTTGAAGCCACATGAAGAAATAAAAATCTTAGTATTTAAAATCTTAGACAAATATAAAAGCTTCTATTATTATAACTTTGTTCTGAAATTCCACTTTTTGAGTTTTACATGTTTTAGGAGGCCAATGCATTTAAAAAACTCTTATTAGTATAAAAGCTAGTATTATTGTAACTTTGGTTTGTAACTTCATTTTGTCTTCTACATACATAAAAGATTAGTCCATTTAAAATCATTAGTTTATATTTTTGAACACAGTGCATAAAGATGCAATTTTATAACATCAATAACTGAAAGGAGATGGGGACAGAACTGTTTAGGAGTCGAGTTTTTGCATGTTATTGAAATTAAGATGACATAAATTAAAATTGGATTGGGATTAGGATGTTAAATATAATCCTATGGTAACCACAAAGAAAATAGCTTAACCCTAGAATGTGCACAAAAGGAGACTGGACACAGTGACTCATGCCTGTAATCCCATTACTTTGGGAGACTGTGGTGGGAGGATTGCTTGAGCCCAAGAGTTGGAGACCAGCCTAGGTAGTATAGTGAGACCTCATCTCTACAAAAAATAAAAAAATTAGCTGAGCATGGTGATATGTGCCTATAGTCCCAGCTTGTGGGAGTCTGAGATGGAAGGATTGTCTGAGCCCAAGCAGGTTGAGGCTGTGGTGAGCTGATTGTGCCACTGTACTGCAGCCTGGATGGCAGAGTGAGACCCTGACACTTTCTCTCTCTCTTTCTCTCTCTCTCTCTCACACACACACACATACACACATGAAAACAAGAAGGAAATTAAGATGCTTTGCTGCAAAAAATTAAACACAAAAGATGACAGTAATGCAAGAAATGAGGGACAAAAGGCTGTAAGGTATATAGAAAACAGAAAAATGGCCGGGCTCAGTGGCTCAGTCTATAATCCCAGCACTTTGGGAGGCCGAGGCGAGTAGATTGCTTGAGCCCATGGGTTCGAGATCAGCCTGGGCAACTTGGTGAGACCTCATCTCTACAATAAATCAAAAATTAACCGGGCATGGTACACGCGCCTGTAGTTCTGGCTACTTGGAAGGCTGAGGCGGAAGTATCACCAGAGCCCAGCAGGTCGACTCTGGGGCGGCCATGAGAGTGCCACGGCACTCCAGCCTAGGTAACAGAGTGACACTCTAACTCAAAAAAATAAAAGAAAAATTAAATGAGTAAGTTAGTACTTTGAATATAATTAGATGAAACTCTCCAATTATAAGCTAGTGACTGGCAGAATGGATAAAAAAAAATGATCCAGGAAATTGAGGGAAATGGAGGAGATGACCAAAAGATAAAGTCTCAGACTAAGATACGCCTTTTTACTTGAAATTTATTGCACAGCATGGTGAAAATAGTTAAAAATAGAGTATTGTACATTTCAAAAGTGCTAAGAATAAATTTCAAATGTTCTCAACATAAAGAAGAAGCATTTGGGGTGATGGGTATGTTAATTAGCTTGATTGCTAATTTCACATTATTTTCATAAATCCTAATATAACTTTGTACTCCATAAGTATATACAGTTATAATTTGTCAATTTCGAATTTTAAAAAATGATCCAGGTATATGCTGTCTCCAAGAGACTCACTTTAGATAGAAAGACACAGATAGGATGAAGGTGGAAGGATGGGGAAAGACATGCCACACACATTATAACCAGAAGAGGGCAGGAGTGGCTATATGTAAACAGGTCACAAAAAGATAATACCACATAATTCCACTTATGTGAGGTGCCTAGAGTAGTCAAAGTCATAGAGACAGAGAGAAGAATCAGAGTAGCCAAAGTCATAGAGACAGAAAGAAGAATCAGGATTGCCAGGTAGTGGATAGGCTGAGGGGAGAATGAGGAGTTATTGTTTAGTCAGTATAGGGTGTTCGTTTTGCAAGATGAAAAGATAGTGGTGATGGTTGCACAACGACAGAATGTATTAATGCCACTGAATTTACGCTTAAAAATGGTTAAGATGGGCTGGGTGTGATGGCTCACGCCTATAATCCCAGCACTTTGGGAAACTGAGTTGAGAGGATTGCCTGAGCCCATGAGTTCGAGACCCGCCTGGGCAACCTGGCAAGACCTCATCTCTACAATAAATCAAGAAAAATTAGCTGGGCATGGTGGCACATGCCTGTAGTTCCAGCTACTTGGAAGGCTGAGGCGGAAGGATCACCTGAGTCCAGCAGGTCGAGGCTGTGGTGGCTGTGAGCATGCCATTGCCCTTCAGCCTGGGCCACAGAGTGAGATTCTGACTCAAAAAAAAAAAAAAAAAGTTGCTAGGTTATGTGTATTTTACCAGAGTAAAAACATTTTGTAAAAGACAATTCTAGGGACACTGAAATGAAAACTTTATGTTATTTTCATATGTCACACAATTCATAAAAATTTATTTCCAACCATTTAAAAGTGTGCTGGGCCCATATAAATGTATAAACCAGTTTTAGCTCACAGGTTTTCAAAACTGTTGGCTGGGTTTGGTCTGCATAGTTTGCTGACCTCTGTTCTATCTCATGTGGCTTTGACAATTCATGTAAAAAAATCCTTCTTGCCGGGCTGGATGGCTCAGCCTGTAATCCTGCGCTTTGGGGGAAAAAAAAAAATCCTTCTTGAAATGTACCCCACATATTTAAAATAAAATAAAATTTAAAAAATCCTTACACGTCTGACTGTTAGTGTATTTAATTATTTAGTGTCTGTTTTTATTTCTTGTTTTTTTCTTTTTTTTGAGTTGGAGTCTCACTCTGTTGCCCAGACTGGAGTGCAGTGGCCGCTCCCGGCCACCACAGTCTCGACCTGCTGGGCTCCAGCAATCCTTCCACCTCAGCCTTCCAAGTAGCTGGAACTACAGGCGTGCGCTACCATGCCCGGCTAATCTTTGATTTATTGTAGAGATGAGGTCTCGTCAAGTTGCCCAGGTGGGTCTCGAACCTGCAGGCTCAGGCAATCCACTCACCTCAGCCTCTCAAAGGCGCGGGATTACAGGCTGAGCCACCGAGCCTGACTGTGTCTGTCTTTCATGGTGTTGGTTTTCCACAGGTATTTGGTGATTCCTGGCTGTGGACTTTTTGAGTTTGTTTGATGTTCTCCCACTTGTTTATGGATGCTGTTTTTCTATTTATCATTTATTATGGGAGAGGAGTGGGGTGTCCATGTGTTTTATAGACACAGAGGCATTGGCTTTCTTCCCTAGTCTGAGTAACCAGCTTGTAGGCAGATTCCTCCACTGGCGCTATCTGACGCGAGCACAGTTATGGAGGAACAAGCTGACCTGCTTGGCTGCTCTGTACTTAGGACTGTAACTATTCCTGATGAGTGTCCAGGTCTCCATCCTGCCCCCTCCTATTGCCCAAGGAGGGCACTGAGCCCACTTCCACAGGCATTTTCTGCTGTGTGTGCTTTTGGATGTAATTTCCTCTGTCAACTCAACCAAATCTCAATCGCCTTTCTTCACGGGAGGATTCCTTATGGTTATTTCAATTAAGAGATATTTTTTCACTTTAAAAATAGTTTCAATTTCTCTTCTGAGATTTGTTGTGTATTCATTGGGACAATAGGTAGGTAGTTAGGTAAGTAGGTAGACAGATAAAGATTTTTTTGAGTAGGGAATCTTACTCTGTCAGTCAGGCTGGAGTGCTGTGGTACAATCACAGCTCACTGCTTCCTTGACCATTTGGGCTTAGGTGATCCTTTCATCTCAGCCTTTCAAATATCTAGGACTACAAATGAGCTCCACTATACCCAGCTAATTTTTAAATATTTTGTAGAGATTATATCTCACTATGTTGTCCAGGCAGATCTCGAACTTGTGGACTCAAGTAATCCTCCTGCCTCAGTCTCTCAAAATGCTGGGATTACTGGCATAAGCCACTGTGCCTGGCAATTTATTTTACTTTATTTTTAGAAAGCAGAATTTATTGAGAGGACAGAAAAGCTTCCACAGTGGGAGGGAACCCGAGGGGATTGCCCGGTGATATATTTTAAGAGACAGAATCTTACTCTGTTACCCAGGCTAGAGTGCAGTGTGTGATCATAACTCAGTACAGCCTCAACCTCTTGGGCTCAAGTAATCCTCCTGCCTTAGCCTTCTGAGTGGCTGGAATTACAGGTGTATGCGACCATGCCCAGCTAATTAAAAAAAATTTTCGTGCCTGTAATTCCAGCTACTTGGAAGGCTGCGGCGGAAGGATGGCCGGAGCCCAGCAGGTCATGGCTGTGGTGGCCGGCCGCGGCCACCGCACTCCAGTCTGGGTGACAGAGTGAGACTCCAACTCAAAAAAAAAAAAATTTTTTTTAGAGATGGTGTCTCACTATGTTGATGAGTCTGGTCTCAATCCTCCCACCTTGGCCTCCCTAAGTGCTGAGATTACAGGTGTGAGCCACTGTGCCCAGCCCTCCTTTATATCTTTAAGCATAGCTAGATTAACTACTTTTAAACCTTTGATATTTTTACTAACTTAGTCCTGGGAGCCAGTGTTCATTGATTTTCTCTCCTCTTAAGTATGGTTCACATCTTTTTGTTTCTTCATGTGTCTAATAATTTTGTATTTACCTCGAAAACTGTGAATGTTGAGCTTATGGATTCTGTTGTGTTTCTCTGAAGAGTGTTGATTTATTTTTTTTCTATCTTAATTTTGCTTGTTGTTTTAGCAGGCTGCCAATTCTGTGTCCTGGAGTGGACAGCAGCTGAAACTTCTGTTCAGTTTGTTTAACCCTAGCTGGTCTGCTTGTAGTTGACCTGCAAATGTATAGTTCAGGGGTCATCCAGAAATTTGGGTAGAGTTTAGATGCAGAATTTGGGGATCTCCTCTCTGACTTTTTTCTTTCTAGGACTTCCTTTCCCCCTATCCAGCCCTTGTGATCTCTGCTTCTGAGGTCAAGGAATGGGTGGTGTGATCTGCTGGTCCTAAGTTAGTAAATTCCAGCTACAAAAAGGTGGAAGGGACTCTGACAGAAAAAAAAAGAATCTTTCTTGGTGAGGACACTAGATCAGGAATAGCTCCAGTGACATTAATAGTACATGCTTGTAGTAGATGAGATGGGGGCCCAGCAAATCAAAATTTAAATATTAGAAAGAAATGTGATATGTCCTTGGTCGTTGCTAAGGTGTTTCATGGGTTTGAGCCTTTGATTCCATCTCTTCAAGGTCCCTGGTATTGTCAGACTCTAGAGAGCTGCAGTCTTACCCACATCTTACCCAGATATTATGGTACATGCTATACACAAAAGAACATATGTGTGCAATGCATGCTCACATACATTTGTATGCACTAAAACTCCCATATGCATAGACATATGCATACACATACACACACTGAACTATGACCTTATTTGTGACACCAAAGAACAGTCAATAAATATTTGAAAAAATGCTTACCTTGACTAATGAAGTATAAGTTAAAACAACACTGAAATATCCTTGCCTATCATATTGGCAAAGATTAAAAAGACCGATAATGTTTTCTGCTTGTGAAGGTTGCAGGTATTCTTACATTATTGGTGAGGGCAGAAGTTGATGCAACATTTTGAAGGGTCACTTGGCAGTGCCTATCAATGTTTTAAAATGATAACTCTGAGAACACGCAGTTCTACCCCTAGCAATTTTTTCTACGGTAGTACTAATTCTGTTGGTTAAAGATCCATGCCCAGAATTGTTCACTACCTTCACTTGAGATAGCATATACAGGCCAGGCTCATGACCAGAATCCTAGCACTTTTGGAAGCCAAGGAGGGAGGATTGCTTGAGTCCAGACGTTCAAAGCTAGCCTGGGTGACATAGTGAGACTCCATCTCTACAAAAAAAAAAAAAAAAAAAAAAATAGCTGAGTGTGTTGGCGTGTGCCTGTAGTCTCAGCTACTGAGGTGGGAGGATAACTTGAACTCAGGAGGGGAGGGTTGCAGTGAGCTATGATTGTGCCGCTGCATTCCAGTCTGGGTGACAGAGGGAGACCCACATCTCTAAAGGAATGAAATAACATAGCAATTTCAGTGTCCATTACAGGGATATTAACAATTCCAATGTCCATTACAGGGATATTAAATGGTGGCATCTACCACCATTAAAGGCACGAGGAAGGTTTTTATGTGCTGACCTAGAAAGATGTTGCAAATAGCCAGAAGAACAAGAAGGCAAAGCTGACAGCACAGCACTCGTCTATTAAAAACATGCATTTGCTTGAGCATAAAACGCATCTGCAGGGACTTGCACCTAACTACTCACAGAGGGTACCTCTGGGGTAAGGTGAAAGGCGACCCTGTTTAAAAGACTTTCTTCTGCATGGCTTTTCTTTAACTAAGTCTGCTTTACTTTTATGTGTAACACCCTCCCCACCCCTGATGTTCACAGACTGCCTTAGCTGGTGGAGGAAGAGCCTGCACCTCTAGTTTGGAAAAGTATAGAAGGGAATGAGGCCGCTGCTCTGAACCTGGCCCCTGCTTCCTGGGGCTGGCTTAATGCCTCCCAGTGGTGTTTCTTGAGAAGAACACAGTGGACGCTCATTTGCCAATCAGGGCACAAATCAATAAAGTCCATGCTTGAAAATCCTCAGTGTCATGGGGAATGAAAGGTTGCTCCATCTCATGATTTCCTGACTTACACAGTTAGAGGTGACAAGCCACCTTTCAGCTCCGCTCGGGACAGCAGCTCTGTGATGCGCTTGTGGTTTCAGATGTGGGCGGCCTGTGTGAGCTGCCGTGCAGGGCTTACATCACCAGTTGCTGCAGTTATCTTCTGGATCAGGCCGAGGGGCTTTGTTGCACACCCAGTGACAACCTCCAGATTGGGGTGCCTCAGTCTTGCAATGGAACTGGGCAAGTGCATCTGGGAAGGTGAGTCTGTACTTTGGGCTTCCCAACCTCTCAAGTCGGCATGAACTTCAGGAGATAGAGAAGGATGAATGGCCCTCTGTTCCTGGACCCACGGAGCAACTGGGAGAGTGTGGTGTTTGAGAGCACCTCTCTAGTTTTACCTCCTCTAGTGTCCTGAACTTGGGCATCTCTCAGAAATAGCATAATGTGCAGTGCTGACCATCGGAATTACAAGGTAGTTTCCAGGCCTGTGGGGATCAAGGGCTCTAACTGGATAGAGGGAGTAGCACTGAGTTTGTCAGGTATACTTTCTAATAGCTTCCTTGATGATGAAACTGACCTTTGCAAGGACCAGAGCAAGTGGGCATTCTTGGGCCTGATGGACTCAGCTGACAGCTGTGAGGTGGAGCTGAGGTCCAGGCCCCTGGATTGGGAAGGGTTTTCCCAACCTCCAGGCATTTGGGGGCCCTTGGGGCAGAAGAGGAGCCGGGAGAATGGGGGGGGGGGTGCCCCACTGGATCTGTGGGTGGGGCAGTAGGAAGGTGGGATTCCAGAAGGATGGTCTCCTCAGCTGAGCAGAAGATGGGAAGGAGAACATTTGTTTTGGAAGGAGCATCGCCTTCTTAGCTTCCTGGGGTCTGGACTAGCCTGTTCTTTTTTTTTAATAATTAATCAGTATTTTTATTATAGTTTTGTGGGGTACAGTTAAGG
>NW_007252173.1:18996-51448 GCF_000164805.1 Carlito syrichta | reverse complement strand
TCAGTGTGGTTTTGATTTGCATCTCCCTGATGATTAGTGAGGTTGAGCATTTCTTCATGTGTTTGTTGGCTTCTCGAATGTCTTCTTTTGTGAAGTGTCAGTTCATATCCAGTGCAACTTCAGAATAGCCTGTTCTTTTAATGAGCTTGAGGATGTGGGCTCTGCTGAGATCCTCCTCTCCTTTCCCTGTCCCGCCTCCTCTTCGTGTGAATCATGCCGTCTGGGCTCACCCTCTGACCAGAGCTTAAGCTGCACAAGGTCAAGAGTGGCTATCCTCCCAGAGCATTTTCAGGTAACATCCAGAGCCTCCTCTCAAGTGCCCACAGCATCACTGGAGGTGAGGGTAGCCTCAGCAGGAAGGATTAGAGAGCATTTGTTAAACAGAATGGGTGCAGGGAGGCACCCGAAATCAGATAGGCTCTTCCCCTCAGGGATCCTTATTTGGGGTTGCTGAATGGCAATGACCTTCAGTTGCAGTGGGGCTGTGGAGGCAACATGCAGAGAAAGCAGGAAGAGTCGGGGCACCGTTTCCCCCGTCTGGCCTCCAGATGGCCCAGAGAGAACAGTGTCAACGTCCTTTCTCCAGTCCTAGCCCATAGCCACTGCTTAATCCTTGGACCCTCTTAATTCAGGGCTGTGTGAAACGAGAGCCACCTGGACCTGACTCTGGGGGTCCCCTCTGACTGGGAAGGCAGACTGGAGAGAGACTGGAGGCCACAAGGGAGGCCTCTGTGAAGAGAAAGGCGTGTGATGGGGAAGAAAGCCAGGTGGAGAGGACAGCTTGAAGCACAGCAGCAGGAATCTCCTCCTGCTACGCCTCTCTGTTTTCCTCCCACCTCCATCCTGTCCCTGTCACTCTGTGTGGGGTCTATGCCCTGGGTCCAACCACACTTCTGCAGCACTGCCCATGTGGATACAGCCCTGGTTCCCCTGAGCTGCAGCCTGGTATCCCCACAGAAGCCACTCCCTTCCCCTTCTCAAGAAGTATGTGGAAAGTGCTTCTTTGTGCCACCTCCCGCCCTCTCTGCTGTCTCTGCAGCTTCTCTTCCAGCACGCCATCTGTCCTCCGCATCTGTCATCTCTGGATTCTACTCCAGCTGCCCTTCTCGCCTCCATTCTTCCTGCTCTCTGCCCATCTTGACCTCATCAGCATCCTCACACACCCTGTGCCTCACAGCATCAGGGGTTTCCATAGGTGCCAGAGGAGGCCCACTCGTCCTTGAGTGACCCAGAGGAGAGCTGGCTCCTGCTTCCATGTCCAGTCCCATGGCGCTGACATGCCCTTTCCAGCAACCAGGTGCTTGGTGGCACACAGGGTGCATCCCAGGCTGTCTTCAGGCTGCTTCCCTGTCCCCACCTTTCCAGTGACTGCTGCAAGAAGGGATAGACACTGCTGCAGAGACTGTGCTGCGATCTCTCATGCTGTGACCAGCAGTGCCATGCTCCATCTCAGGGAAGGATGAAGTCCTCCTCGTCATCAGTCTTAGCAGGGGTCTGTCCTGTAGGTGTGTGGACAGGCTGCCGGGAGTGGAGTGAGTTGGGGTGGTGCTGGCTGCCCCTCAAGTGTGTGCATGCTCCTGGAGGGTGCGTGCTGTGGTCTGTGTGCATGTCTGCTTTTCCTCCTCCTTATCACTAATCAGTCTTGCATAACTATCCGGCTCTGCTTCCTGCATAGGGGCTATCGGCATGTACTATCAGGAGCTGCAAATGGGGCGAGAGGGCATTGACAGCCTCCCCACACCCAGCACTTTCTGACACCCAGCCCCTTATCTCCAGCCAACCTCTGGCTCCCCCAAGGACCCTGGGGCTCTGGGCGCACACCACAGGCCTGGGACCCTTGCCTTTCTGGGGACACCTTGGACAAAGAGTTTAGGAAGTCCCTCTGTTGCATGGACACCTCGCTGCCATCTTCCTCCACTTTCCTGGGGCAGAACCCTAGGATGGGTCTTTATTTAAGGAGACAACAGGGAGAGAGTATGTATGGAGGTTGGTCATGTGACCCTGGGCAAGGCACTTCCCCTCCTTGGGACTCAGCTCCTTTTCTGTGAAGAGGGACAGTCTTTCTCCCTCAGAGCTGTGGTGAGAACTAAAGTAAAAAATGCATGTTATAAAGTTGGCACAAGGTGTGGCACCAAAGAGCGCAGTAAATCTTGCTTGTGGTGGTTGTTGGGAGTGACCAACTACCCCAACCCTGACTCCCCTGCGAGATGGGCCCTGGGCCCAGGAACAGGGCTGGCAGAGGACAGCAGTCCTAGAGAGAAGCCTTCTAGGCTCACGTGGAAACCAAGCTGAGTCAGCGTCCAGGACTCACCAGGAGATCTGAGTTTGAGGGCACATCTTAGACACTGCAGCCATGAGTCTTTGGTTAGTCAAATGGCCTTTCTGAGCTTCAGTTCTTATTAGGAAAGCCTGGACAGTGGTGTCTAGCCTCTTCCTTTCTTCCTTCCCTCCTTCCTTCCTTCCTCTTTCTTTTTCTCTTTCTTTCTTTCTTTCTTTCTTTCTTTCTTTCTTTCTTTCTTTCTTTTTCTTTCTTTCTTTCTTCCCTTCCTTCTCTTTCTTTCTTCCTTCCTTCCTTTCTTCCTTTCTTTCTTCCCTTCCTTCCTTCTCTTTCTCTTTTTCTTTTTGAGTCGTAGACTCACTCTGTTGCCTAGGCTGGAGTGCAGTGGCACACTCACGGCCACTTTAGTCTCGAACTGCTAGACTCAGGTGATCCTTCCACCTCGGTCTTCCAAGTAGCTGGAACCACAGGCATGCAGCACTATGCCCGGCTGATTTTTTGGGATGAGATCTCGCCATATTGCTCAGGCTTGTCTTGAACCCCTGAGCTCAGGCCATCCTCTCACCTCTATCTCCCAAAGTACTGGAATGATAGGCGTGAGCCACCACGTCCAGCATGCCTGGTGTCTTTCATGGCACATGGTGAGGGTACAGGTGGTGACCAACTCAGTCCTGTCCCTTGCAGGTTGGACCTTGGAGAGCAAGGCCCTCAGGCGAAATGTGGGCACCTGGTTCCTGATCTGTACTTGCATCTGCGCCTGTGTCTGCCCTGGAGTCTCTGTCCCAGGGAAGAGAGAAGGTGAGGGCTGGGCACTAGTGTCTGTATGGAGTAAGTGGAGAACGAGGGCACGGCTGGGGGACAGAGCTGTCTTCTGTTGAGTCCCTGGGGAATGGTTTTGGCCCAAATTGTGCTGGGACATGTTCTCCAGGGACAGACCTGGACCTCAGTCCCACCGATCCTCATCTCCCCACCCTTGTCCTCTTGGCACCTCTCTGTGCTTGGCCTGCTGTGTAACATGGGTCCAAGCTCATCACCTCCCAGGCCTCCCTGCCCTGCCCTTCATTAATTCTCCTGGCATCATTCTCTGGTGACAGTCCTGTTCGGGTGTCAGCTGTCAGACCCTCCCCCACATCCTGGCTGAACTCTGGAGCACCCACTGTGAGCTCCCAATGGTCCCTGTCCCCAGGGCCAAGGGCTGAGACTTTCACCTGCCTCAGCAACAACATCCTCAGGATCGACTGCCACTGGGCCACCCCGGAGCAGAACCAGGGCTCCAGCCCCTGGCTCCTCTTTACCAGGTGAGGATGGAAGGCCGGGCCCACCTGGACCAGAGACAGGAATGAGGGCAGGGTTCCCCTGACAGCAGCAGCAGGGGCTGGGAAGGTGAGGTGTTCCACAGTGCTGACACATGGCCTTCCAGCAACCAGGCGCCCGGCGGGACACACAAGTGCATCTTCCAGGGCAGTGTGTGCACTCTGGTGCTGCCACCCGAGGCAGTGCTTGTGCCATCTGACAACTTCACCATCACCTTTCACCGCTGCGTCTCTGGAGAGGAGCAGGTTGGCCTGGTGGACCCGCAGTACCTGCCCCGGAGACATGGTGAGCAGAAGTGGCCACAGATTGGGGCCTGGGGCCAGGGTGCTGCTGCCTGTGGCCCCTGTGGCCCAGAGTGTTCTCAGTCCCTGTCAGGTGAGATCTGGGATGGGGAGCAGGCAGAGTCCCTGGGAGAAGAGGGCCCACATGGTCATTCCAGGGTCAGGGCTTGGACAAAGGATAAAGATGCAGGGCTGTGAGTTGGGGCAAGGGCTGCAGTTTGTGTCACTGAAAATGCACTTCAGTCATAGCAGAAAGGATTCCCATATGACAAGACTCTGGGAAGAACTTCCAGCAGCAGATTGTGAAAAAAAGGGACAGCAAGGTTTGGAAACTACTGTGTCTAGCTGCAGGGGCCGCAGGATGTCATTGCTGTCCCATCCGGGGCTTTTCTGCATCAAGCCCCCATAGATGTGTCTAGTCTGAGAGGCCCTTGACTGTGCCACTGGGAACCTTTCAGAACCCAGCCTGGGTGCACTGAGTGACACACCCAGACCCGCGAAATTCTTTGGTCTCACATGGCCTCACTCTTTTCCAGTTAAGCTGGACCCTCCCTCTGACCTGCAGAGCAACATCAGCTCTGGCCACTGTGTGTTGACTTGGAGTGTCAGTCTTGCCTTGGAGCCGATGGCCACCTTCCTCAGCTATGAGCTGGCCTTCAAGAGGCAGGAAGAAGACTGGGAGGTAACACTAGGACTGGTTTCTCCTGAGGCCTCTCTCCTGGGAGTAGTCACCTAGGGCAGACTCCTCATGCTCCATGGGGAGATGGCAACTTGGAACTTGGCAACTTGGAGGGTGGGAGGGACCAGAGCCAGGAGTGTATGTTCATGCAGACGTGTTTGCACACACATGTGTGCTTGGTGTGTGTGCATGAGAGTAGGGCATGAGTGTGCCTATGTCTCTGTGTGTGCATATGTGTGGTGAGTATGCATTTGCGTGTGTATTTATGTGTGTGCACAAAGATGGACTTGTATGTAAGTGTACACGAGTGTGCCTGTGCCATGTGGGTTTTTTTTTTTTTTTGAGGTGGAGTCTCACTCTGTCACCCAGGCTGGAGTGTAGTCGTATGTTCACAGCTACTCCAGTGTCGACCTGCTGGGCTCCGGCGATCGTTCTGCCTCAGACTTCCAAGTAGAGAGCTACAAGTGTGTGCTACCATGCCAGGCTAATTTTTTTTTAATTGCCATGTTGCCCAGGGTGGTCTCGAATCCACGGGCTCAGGCAAGCCTCTCGCCTCGGCTTCCCAAAGTGCTGGGATTACAGGCTTGAGGCTCCGTGCCCGCCTGCCATGTGTCTATAAATGTGAGTGTGCATATGGTATGTCTATGTGTATGTGATTGTAGTGGGTGTGGTGAGTGTGATTCTGTGTATACACATGTGTGTATGAGTATACTTGCAAGTGTGATGAATGTGAAGGTGTGCCTGTAGACATGTATGCATTTATGTTTGTGTTTGTGTGTGAGTGTGCCTTGTGTGGATGTATGCGAGTGTGGTGAGGGTGCTTGTGTGTGAGTGTGCTCTTATGAGTGTGAGTGTGCCTGTGTGTGGACACAGGTGTGTCTGTGGGAGTGTGTTTTATGTGTATGTATGCAAGTGTGTTGAGGGTGCCTGTGTGTGGACATGAGTGTGTTCGGGTGTGAGTGTGTCCTGAGTGAGTGCACCTGTGTGAACATGGCAGAGGTGAGTGTGGGTGTGAGTGTAAGTGTGAGTGTGTCTTATGTGCATGTGGATGTGAGTGTGGATACGGGTGTGTCCATGTGAGTGTGATTCATGTGAAGCTGTGCATGACCCTGTGTGCATTCTCCAGGGCCAAGGGACCCTGCCTGCCCTCACCATCTGCTCACTGTCCCCACCCCACAGCGGGCCCGGCTCAAGAACCACATTGTTGGGGTGAGTCGGCTCAGCCTTGAGGCCTTCGAGTTGGCTCCCGGTTTCACCTATGAGGCCCGGCTGCGTGTCCAGATGGCCCCCCTGGAGGACGGCATGCTGGAGGAGGAGTGGTACGAGGGCCAGTGGAGTGCATGGAGCCTACCCGTAAGCTTCCCTTCCCCACAGAGACCAGGTGGGTGCTGCAGCCACTGTGCTTCCAGAGACCAGGCTGGACCCCCCTCCCCCTGCTCATCTCACCTGACCCTTCTGCCCTGAGGTGGCCCTGCCCCAGTTGACCTACTTCCCCCGGAGGTCCAAGGTGTAAGAAGGAGACAGACACCTGCAGTCCTGGGGCTTCCTGGGACTGCGTAGCCAGTGGCCACCCTTAGGATTGAGGGTGGTCTGGGCTGCACACCAGGGCCGGCGCTTCTTTCTGGAAGCCAGATGTGACCTTAGTGTCTCTTTGTGAGGACTGGGCTGACCCTGGTGCACAGTGGTCCTGGGACAGCTCATGGACCTGGGAACTGGCCGATGGGAAACGTGAAGCCCAGGAGTGTGACTCACCCAAGATCCTTTAGTAGGCATGATGCACACCTCTGAGGCCCATCACAGAACTTCCATGCTGGATCAGGACACTCACTGTATCCCTTTGCCATGTGGGTTTGTGGGAGCCTCCTGGCATACAGGCTGCTCACATCCCAGAGCCCTTCCTGCCTACAGGCCCCCCGATTCCATCCTGGGGGCGGCCAGACAGTACTCTTGTTGCTGTGTCCATCTTGCTTCTGCTGACCAGCCTGACCTACCTCCTGTTCAAGATGTCACCCAGGTAGGTAGCCAAGGTGTGTGCGTGTGGTTGTGTGGTGAGTCTGTGCATGTGTGAGTGTGTGTGGTAGTGTGTGTGTGATGGGTGAGTGGGTGCATGTGTGAGTGCGTTGTGAATGTGTGTATGCATGTGTGAATATGTGGTGAGTGTATGAGTATGTGTACATGTATGTGTGGTGAGTGCATGTGTGTGTGCATGTGTGTTTGTGTGTGAGTGTATGCATGTGGGTGTGTGTGGTGAGTGCATGTGAGTGTGTGTGCATGTATGAGTGTGTGGTGGGTGGGGCATCGAGAATGCACCTCCCTTCTCCCTTCCCCACTCCATTGTCTGGTGCCCGAGGGGGAGGCTTTCTAAGTCTCTGCCCTGGGGCAGTGTGGGATTCTCAGGTTGCTGGGGGAAAGTGAAGAGGGATGTGTGGCAGGGGCCAAAGATGAAGGTAGCCTGGCCCCAACCACACCCAGCATTGCCATGACCGAGAGACCCAAGATCCTCACTCCTGCCTCTGGAGGTGTTTGGCGATTTGCTCGTTGGCTCACACACTTTGTGAAAGTACCAGTGGGGAATCTGGTGTGTGTAGGACCCTGTTCTCGTTCTGGCAGTGACCTTAGAGAACAAGATGAACAAGGGCCTTCCTCGAATAAGCCATCCCATGTCATGCGTCTCATGTCAGGTTACAAGAGGGAGCACAGGGGCCATGTCCAGCACTGGGGAGGATTCGAGGAACAGGGTGTGGGGAGGGGGGTGCTGGGCGGGGCCAGGTGGAGGGTACCAGCTTCTTCTTGGAGTGAAGGAAAATCTTACAGAGTGTGAAACTGTGATGCAGTCTGGTCTATGTGTTGAGAGTGGACTGCTGGCACAAGGGGAAATGAGGGACCTGCTGGGATGTCCCCAGAGACACAGTTTGGCTTGAACTGGAGAGAGCAGTGGAGATGGGGCAAGGTGGAGGGAGCTGCCAGGTCCTAGGAGGAGACACTGAAGGGATATGTGGGTGGCTGAGATATAAGCGGTGACCCTGAAGTGTGGAGTTGGGGTCAGCCCCTGGATCAGGTTGGTGAGGCTGGGTTGGACCTGTTGGGTTGGAGGCCCAGGTGATTTCCTCATGGGAGGACCAGTAGAACCTGGGCAGGCAGGTCTGGTGCTCAAGGAGCTGTGGGATGGGGTGGGAGCCAAAGACCTTCTGACCCTCTGTGGATGGCAAAGGTGTGATCCTAGAGGGGCTGGCTCCCTCTGTGGGCTGAGAACACAGTCGGTCACTCTCCATCCTGAACCCACCGTTGCAGCTCCTGCTGTAAAGGACCTGTGTATTGGTATAAAATCAGTTCTGTGGGGCTGATGGCCATGGAGGCCACAGGGCACCCAGCCAAATCCCGCCCAGGAGCGGGTTTGGATGCAGCGAGAGGGAGAGAGGCAACGGCAGGGATGAGGTGGGCGGGTCACCTGCTGGTGGCAAGGATGCTCAGGTCCCTGCAGCAACCTCAGGCTTTCTGGAGTGGGGCCTTGGGAGGAGCCCCTACGTGGGTTCCCACAGGCCTCTCACTGTCCTCTCCTCACCTCAGAGTAAAGAGAACCTTCTGCCAGAATGTGCCCTCCCCAGCAGCCTTCTTCCAGCCCCTCTACAGTGTGCACAACGGGAACTTCCAGGTTTGTGCAGAGGCCCCTGCAGGGTGTGCGAGCAGGTGTGACCCAGAGGGCCCTGCCCAGGATGTCAGCTTTGATGAGGCTTTGGGGCCAGTGTTGGGGACTTCTCAGTGCTTTGAGCCTCTTTTGTATTACAGTGGGTTTAAAATTATACTCTGTCTCTCCAGTGGGCAAAAATATGTTAGCTTTCTTTTCCATTGCCAATTTCTTTTTGTTCTCCCACGTCCACATCCATTTTTGATGGAAAAATTCTTCATGACTTATCTCTGTCTCTCTGGTTTACAGCTGAGGCAGTTACTTAGTTCCAGATGCAAGCTGTGGGGCCATCTGCTCCCACTGTGTGTCTCACCTCCTTCTGTAAAGGTGTCTGTTCTGTGGCCATGGGGAAGGATCTCTGGTGCTTGTGCTGCCCTTGGGGCCCTCACTGGCCCCTCCTGATCTCTCTGGGTCGCATGCTGACACCATGGCCGAGGATTGGGCTCTGCATTTCCCCTTTTGTAGACCTGTTGGGCTCCCATGGGCCACACGACAGCAAAAACTACTTGGGGGTCGCATCAGACCCACCTTTGCCTTCTGGGCTGGTAGTTCATGCCTCATGGATGGAAGGAGGGGAGAGGGAGAGTACCAATGGATGGTCTCTGACTCCCTGCCTCAGGCTACTTATTTTGAGGAAGGGACAAGATGAGGTGCTGGGCCCTCCCTGGGGTCTGGGCCAAGATGACCCCTCTCCCCCAATCTCTCGTCTTGGTGCCCCAGGGCTTTCCTGGACGCTGTGTGGCAGAGGTTGTCTCCTCCACACAGTATCAGTTTATTATGCAGAAAAATTATTTTCTCAATGATGAGAAAATAATTTTCAAGATTGTTGTCCAAAAATATAATTTGAAGCTTCTTTCCCCAGGGTGGCAGATGTGCCCACCAAGAGCCAGGGCAGCTGAAGGCAAAGGCTGAGTAGGGCAGAGATAGTGATTAGCTCCTGGACTGTATCATCTGGCTGCAGGCACTGGCCCTTCCTTACAGAACCAGGGCACCGCCAGGTGGGAGTCTCTAAGAAGCAGTGTAGTGACGGAGGATGTGGTGTGGTGGGTGTGGTGCATTGGGTGGAAGCTCCTGGCCCCACCAAGGGAACAGCTTCCTTTTGGAGGCAGGCCTCCCATGGCTCACCCCACAGAAGGATTCAGGTCTGCTGGTGTAAGCCCAGCGCTTCAAATGTTGCCAGTCCCGACAGCATCTCCTGTCTGTGTGTGTGGGTGGGGTTCACGTGAGACACCCAGTCTCTGTACCTGCTGTTAGGTCCTAGGGAACAGGCTGTCAGGGGTTTGCTCTGCCCTCGGCACCTGTCACCATCTGTGCCCTGGTTCAGCCTGCTGTGAGCACCAGGCCCTGTGCTGGGGGAGTGGTGAGAGGTCTGAAGGGACTTAGGGTCCATGTTGAGGCTGGGCTGGCACATGGGGGGAAGAATGTTCTGGGCACAGGCTTGGCTTCTGGGTGTGGATGTCAGGAGGACTTCATGGAGAAGGGAGGCTGGGCCCACTGGGGAGGAGGCCACTGTTCTCAAGGTGAGTCCTGAGCTCTTCCCTCCTCCCATGCTCTTCCAGACCTGGACAGGGGGCCACAGAGCCAATGTGCAGCTGAGCCAGGACTGCACTGGAACCATGCAAGAAACCTCGGAATCTGGTGTACAGGAGGCCATAGCACTGCTCTCTTGTGGCCCTGTGGGCCCCTGGCAATCCACGGGCCTGGAGGAGGAGAAGGAGGGCACTGGGACCAGCCTCCTAGGGAGCCCAGGCTTTCAAGATGTGCTTCCAGCAGAGTGTGCAGGGCAGGGGACACAGCCACCCGCCTACCTGCCACAGGAAGATCTGACCCCCACATCTCCTGTGAGGCCAGCTCTTCCAGACTCAGAAGATGGCGACAGTGATTACTGTGCTTTGGGCTGCTATGGGGAGCCCCAGCCCTTGACCTTTCCAGGAAACACACAGAGCTGGGACCATTCCTAGCCCTGGCCTTTTCAGCACAGCCCAGAGACCCTGCAAAGGGGTGCCTGGGTGGTGGCTGGTCACAGACAGAGGCGCAGCTGCATAAGGACCTGCAGGGCATGTTGCTTCCTCCTATCCTCAGCAGGGCTCGGTCCTGAAAGTTCTAGAACCCTGACTCAGCCAGCTGCATCATGTCCATTTTGGGAAAAATGGACTAACGTCTCTGGAGCTGACCCTTGGCTGAGGTTAGACCTGCCGAAAAGAGGTGCCTACGCAGGGGTCAGAGACCCTGTCTGGATGGAGGCTCCTCCTCATCTCCTCCACCCTTTTGTGTCCTACACACAGCCCCCTTCCCCTATCCCCTTTCTGGCTTTATTCATGGCCTCTATGAGAAGAGAGGTGTGGCCCCACAGCCTATTCTGCCCTCACTCTCTTAAAGGGCCTTCCTAGGTCCAATGAACTTAATGAGACACCATGACCAGGTGGTGTGGCCTTTTCTGTGCCTTCCTGGGTCATCTTTCCCACTGAGATTAACAGGGAAATAGTGACTATTCCAAAGTGTTGATGGCTGGGAGGAGGGGTTGTAGGAGGTATAAGGAATTGGGTTGGCCAGTACTGGGCTTTCTGGGCTCTGGGGGCAGTGGAGTGAGGCTCAGGGACAGCCTTGGGGACAGCAGGGTAGAGGCTCAGGGAGACCCAGCCTCCCTGTTCCTTCCTGTTCTAATCCTTTCACTGCCCCCAGGAAGCTGACAGCTGAGGCTGGAGCTCCTAGAAAGTGAGGGTCAGAAATGGCCACCCAGCAGTGATGGTGGCTTATAAAGAGCTCTGCTTCCATCCCTCAGCCTCCCATGGGTGGGCTTGGAGAGGCACCTGTGGTGCGGAGAGAGTGGCAGATGGAGCAGAATGTGCCTGTTTTCATTTCCTAGGGCTGCCATAACAAAGCACTCTAACATGGATGGCCTAGAACAACAGAGATTTGTCGGCAAAGTTCTGACGTCCAGAAGTATGGAACAAAGATGTTGACAGGACTGGCTCTCTCTGAAGATACTAGGAAAGGATGTTTTCTTTTATTTTGAGTTGGAGTCTCACTCCGTTGCCCAGGCTGGAATGCAATGACACGCTCAATGGCCACCCCAGCATTAACCTGCTGGGCTCCAGTGATCCTTCCGACTCAGCCTTCTAAGTAGCCGGAACTACGGGCATGCGCTGCCATGCCCGGCTGATTTTTTATTTTATTGTAGAGATGAGGTCTCAACAAGTTGCCTGGGATGGTCTTGAACCCGCGGGCTCAGACAATCCACTCACCTTGGCCTCCCAAAGTGCTGGGATTAGAGGCTGAGCCACCGAACCCAGACGGGAAGGATGTTTTCTAGGCCTCTGTTTTTTTTTGTGTGACAAAAATCTCCAGTCTTTATGAGGTGCTTTCCCTGTATGTGTTTTTGTGTCCAAATCCCCCCTTTCTATCACAATGATAGCAGATTGAGCTAATGGCCTCATCTTAACTTGATCATCTGCAAAAACTATTTCCACATAAGGTCACATTCATAGGTACTGGGGATTAGGACTTTAATATATACATTTGTGGGGACAAAATTCAACCCATAGCAGTGTCCTTGCCTCTACCAGTGATGTCCACCTCCCTGCTGGCCCCAGGAACTATGTTCCCTCCCAAAGGTCCCATTTTTTTCCAGGGTGTCTCAGGCAGATCACAGGGGGGCCTGACTGGACAAAGACAATATGGCTCTTCCCAGGTACCCATCCCCTTCCTAGGTGCCCCAGGCAGATCACAGGAGTATCTGACTGCTGGCCTCAGGCACCGTGTTCTCTCCCAAGGCCCTCATTTTCTTCCACGGTGTCTCAGATAGATTATGGGAGGGCCTGATGCTGGACTTGGGGCTGGCGCTGGGATCTTCTGCCCAGTAAGGACTGGGATAAGACAGTTTGGGGCTGGGGGTGCTGAAGTCTAGAAGGCAGGATAAAATGGAGGCTAGTCTCTCTCTGACCCCTGAGCCACAGAGAAAATCTCTCTCCTGTGGGTTCCCATGTTCCCTGTGACTTGGGCAGAAGGAAGTGCTTGTAGCTCTAGACCTCCAAAGGCAAAAGCCCCTTCTAGCTCAGATAATCACTCCTCCTGCCCTGTGTGCCTACAGAGCCCTGAGGTTTTGTGGGGAACTGGACCCTGGTTAGTGGGGTGAGGCAGGCCCAGAATGTATCTTTAGCATCTAGAGAGTGGAAGGGGTGTAGGCGTCCTCAGCTCTAACCAAGTTTATAAAAATACCAGCGTGAATCCACTTCCTGGGGCCGGCCCCTGGCTGGTGTCTTTATAAAGTGTCTGTGTGGCTCATGAGGCTTCATGTGGGACCTGGCTACCTCATGGTCAGACAAGCGACTCCCACAGTTGGGCTGCCTTTCCAGTGTTTATCTGACTCACGAACTTTCCCTCAGTGGCATTTGGAGACCTGGTTTTGGACTGGAAACTGAGAGTGAAGCCACTTGGAGGCTGTGTGATTGCAATGAGTTACTCACCCACTTGACCCTCGCCTTCCCCTCTGCACATGCAACCAGCCTTACCTAGTGGAGTTCCGGTGAGTTTATCTGAGCAAGACACCTGTCCATGGTGGTTCTCAGAAAAATACTGATTTCTCCTTATCAAAACTGGGACAACACTCGGAGATCATGTGCTGAGATCTGAATTACAGCAGAGTGGGATTCAAGAGACCCTATGAGCCCAGAGGAGGCATCAGAGAGAAGATAACCTGGACCTGGAGTGATGAAGTGGCCATTGATTTAGCAGCTCATGAACGGTGTGGCTGGAGCACATGTCCAGAATGGGGTTGGTCAGGTCCTAGGCAGTGCTCGACTGTGAAGGGACTTGAACACCAGGCTAAGGGAGCCCCATGGGAAGAGCTCACCCTGGTCAGGGAATGTAGGGGACTGCGTTTTTTTTTTTTTTTTTTTTTTTTTTTAATTGAGGTCAATTTGCATAATATAAAGTCAACTTTTAAGATGTACAATTCAGTGACATTTAGTACATGTACACTATTGTGCAACCATCACCTCTTAGTTCAAAAGCATTTTTATCACTCCAAATGTAAATCCCCTCTCATTAAACAGTTACTATCCAATCTACCTTCTTTCTGACCCTTGGTAACTGCAAATCTGCTTCCTGTCTCTATGGATTTACCTATTCTGGGTAGTTCATAAGAATGGAATCATACCGTATGTGACTTTTTGTGTTTGGCTTTTTTCTTCTCTCTCTCTCTCTTTTTCTCTTTCTCTCTGAGTTGGTGTCTCACTCTGTCACCCAGGCTAGAGTGTGGTGGTACATTCACAACTCACCATAGCCTTGACCTCCTGGGCTCAGATGATCTTTCTGCCTCAGTTTTTGAGTAGCCAGTACTACAGGTGCATGCCTCCATACCTGGCTAATTAAAAAAAATTTTTTTTGCAGAGATGAGGTCTTACTATGTTGCCTAGACTGGTTTCAAACTCCTGGACTTGAGCAATTTCCCCACCTTGGCCTCCCAAAAGTTCTGTGTTTGTAGGTATGAACTACTACATCCAGCAGCTTTTTTCTTTTAGCACAATGTTTTTGAGGTTCCTTTAGGGTGTACCAAGTATCAGCACCTCATTCCCTGTGATGACTGAATATCATTCCATTGTATGGAGGGATCACATTTTGTTTGTTAATTTATCTCTTGATGGACATTTGGATTGTTTTCACCTTTTTGGTACTGTGAATAATGCTCCTATGAACATTCTTGTACATGCTTTTGTTTGAATACATGTTTTCAATTTTGTGTGTGGAATTGCTGGGTCCTATGGTAATTCTAGGTTTAGCTTTTTGCAGAATCTCCATACTATTTTCCATAGTTGCTACACCGTTTTACAAGCCCAGCAGTGATGTTCACATTTCTTCACTTCCTTGCCAACATTTGTTTGTTTCTGTTTTTTTTCTTTCTGATAATAACCATTCTATTGAGTGTGAAAAATGGTATCTTGTATTTTGATTTGCATTTCCCTAATGGCTAGTAATGTTGAACATTTTTTCATGTGCTATTTGTGCCTTCTTTGGAGAAAAGCCTCTTCAGGTTTTCTGCTCATCTAAATGTTGTGTCATTTGTCTTTTTGTTGTTGTGTTTAAGAGTTCTTTATGTATTCTGAATGCTAGACCCTTATCAGATATGTGATTTGTAAATATTTTTTCCATTTCTGTTGATTTTCTTTTCATTTTCTTGGTATTGTCCTTTGATAAACAAGTTTTAAATTTTGATGAAGTCCAACCTATCTATTTTTTATTTTGTTTCCTATGCATTCAATGTCATACCCAATGAATCATTGCCAAATCAAATGCCAATAAGCACACAAAAGGACATTCACTCTCACTAGCCATTAGGTAAATGAAAATTCAAACCACAATGAGACACTACTTCATACTCATTAAAATGGCTATTACAAAAAATGGAAACTAACTAAACTTGCTAACTAGTGTAGTATGTGGACAGAAATTGGAACCCTGTGCCTTGCTGGTTGGCATGTAAAATGACAGGAGTGGTGGCTGCACAACAAAGTGGGCATACTTAATGCCACTGAACTATTACACTTAAAAATAATTAAAATAGGTGCTGGGTGTGGTGGCTCATGCCTGTAATCCCAGCACCTTGGGAGGCCGAGGTGAGAGAATTGCCTGAGCCCAGGGGTTTGTGATCACCCTAGGCAACCTGGTGAGACCTTGTCTCTACAAAAAATCCAAAAATTAGCCGGGCATGGTGGTGCATGCCTGTAGCCCCAGCTACTTGAAAGGCTGAGGTGGAAGGATCACCTGAGCCCAGCAGGTCAAGGCTGCGGTGGCTGTGAGCGTGCCACTGCATTCCAACCTGGGCAACAGAGTGAGACTCTGACTCAAATAAAATAGTAAATTTTAAAAAATGTACCTTTTACCACACACACAATAGAATCTTCCTTGGAATTGGGCCTGATCAAGACCAGCCTGGGCAACAAAGTGAGACCCTGTCTCTACAAAAAAATAGAAAAATTAGCCAGGTGGGGTGGTGCAAGCCTGTAGTCTCAACTACTTGGAAAGCTGAGGCAGGAAGATCACTTGATCCCAGGAGTTCAAGGTTGCAGTGAGGCGTGATCATGCCATGCACTCCAGCCTGAGTGACATAGTAAAAATAAAACCCTGTATCAAAATAAATAAAAAAGTAAAATGAAATAAAATTAAAAACCTGATCTTGAATTAGTTACATGTGTGATGAAAGACCACCCTTCTCTCCTAGAGTTAGAATAGCCTTATTGTTCACATGGGCACTTCACACCCCAGGCCCTTCCACACACCCAGCATGATCTCACCAATCTGAGGAAGTCCTCTTCTACCTGGCCCATTTATGCCTTCTTCCATCATCCTATTCTTCCATTCAACTCACTCCTAGTCCCCTAAAAACCACTGTCAATAACAGCTTTGTTTATCATCTCTGTAATCTTTCCTTTTCCAAAATGTCATAGAAATGAGATCACACTGTATGTGATCTCTTCAGACTGGCTTCACTCAGTGATATGCACATCAGATACATCTGTGTCTTCATAGATCACTGTTTCTCTGATGAACAGTGGTCCATTGCAAGGATGTACCCCAGCTTGGTTATTCATTCACTTATTGAAGGTCATATTTATTCCTTGAAGTATTTGGCCATTATGAAGAGAGCAGCTGCACATAACTTCAGGCTGGTTTATGTTTATATTGAACTCCTAGATTTTCAAAGTAGTTATATAAATATTTAGGATTGTAGCCGGGCTCGGTGGCTCAGCCTGTAATCCCGCGCCTTGGGAGGCTGAGGTGAGTGGATTGCCTGAGCCCGCGGGTTTGAGACCCGCCTGGGCAACTTGGCGAGACCTCATCTCTACAATAAATAAAAAAACTAGCCGGACGTGGTAGTGCGCGCCTGTAGTTCCAGCTACTTGGAAGGCTGAGGTGGAAGGATCACCAGAGCCCAGCAGGTCGAGGCTGCGGTGGCCGGGAGCGGCCACTGCACTCCAGTCTGGGCGACAGAGTGAGACTCCAACTCAAAAAAAAATAAAAAAATTTAAGATTGTGATTGTTGGCTTATATTATGAGAGTGCAGATCATGAGACTACACCTAGCTTTGGAAAAAAAAATGCCCATTTGTCTTCCAAAGTGTCTGCCATTATGTATTCCACCAGCAATAAATGAGAGTTCCTGTAGCAATTGCTATTGTACTGTTTTTTTATTATAACTATTCTAATAGATCTACAGTGCTATCTCATTGTTTTAATTTGCTTTTCCCTCAAGACAACTGTCATTGAGTATTTTTTGCCATCTGTATATCTTTTTTGGTGAGGTGTCTATTCAGCTATTTACCTATTTTTAATTGGGTTGTTTGTTTTCTTGTTGAATTTTATAGGTTTCTTCGTGTATTTTGCATATAAATCCTTTTCCAGATGTATCTTCTAAATATTTTCTCTGTCTGTGGCTTTTTTTTTTTTGAGTTGGAGTCTCACTCTGTCACCCAGGCTGGGCTGCAGTGGCCTGCTATGGCCACCTCAGAGTCGACCTGCTGGGCTCCAGCAATCCTTCCACCTCAGCCTTCCAAGTAGCTGGAACTATAGGCGTGTGCTACCACACCCGGTTAATTAAAAAAAAAAAATTATTATAGAGACAAGGTCTCACCAAGTTGCCTGGGCTGGTCTCGAACCTGTGGGCTCAGCAATCTACTCGCCTCGGCCTCCCAAAGTGCTGGGATTACAGGCTAAGCCACCAAGCCTAGTCTTTTTTTCTTCTTATTTTTGAGTTGAGATCTTACTCTGATGCCCAGGCTGAAGTGCAGTGGCACAATCACAGCTCACTGCAGCCTCTACCTCCTGGGCTCAGATGATCCTTCCACCTCAGTGCCCCAAGTAGTTGGGGCTACAGGCGTGTGCCACTATGCTTGACTAATTAAAAAATTTTTTTTGTAGAGATAAGGTTTCACTTTGTTGCCCAGGCTGGTGTTGAACTCTTGGGTTCAAGCAATCCTCCCACCTTGGCTTCCCAAAGTGCTGGGAATACAGGCATGAGTCACCATGAGTTTTTTTTTTAAAGCAAGATCTTTTACAGAGTAGATGTTTCAAATTTTGATAAAGCCCACATTATAAATTTTCTTTTCTTTCATGGACTGGCTTTTAGTATTGTTTCTAAAACTCATTACCAAACCCAAAATCTGTTAGATTTTCTTCTATAAGTTGTATAACTGTTCACATTTGAAAATTTCAGTATATTAGCTATTTTAAGAGAGTTTTTAGTTAAGTTATAAAATATGTGTCTATGTTCTATGTTTGTGTCTATGTTTAACTTTTTTCCCTATGTAGTTTCTGATTGTTCTGTTGCTATTTGTGGAACAGTCTTTTCTTTCTCCATTGTATTGAATTTTTATTTATTGTAGAGACAACGAGGTCTCACCAATTTGCCTAGGCTGGTCTTGAACCCCTGCGCTCAGGCAATCCTCTCGCCTCCACCTCCCAAAGCGCTGGGATTATAGGTATGAACCATCATGTCCAGCCTAGGAACTGTTTGTCAATATCTTTGCTCGGAATTTGATTGGGATTCTGCTGAATCTAGAAATCAAGCTAGAAAGAATTATCATCTTTACAATAATGAGAATACTGTTACTAAACAAAAAAATATAACTGCCTTTATATGTCTTTTGATATCTGTGGACCGTGTTCACAGTTTTCTGAATGTATGTTTTCTATATTTTGTTACATTTGTACTTGAGAACTTCAAGTATTGTAAAAAATGTTTTTTTTTTCTCATTACAAACTCTAATTTTTCCTGTACATTTTGGCTGATATATAGGAAATCAATGGATGCTTGTCTATTGACCATTCACTTATGTCCTGGTTATCTCCAGTCATGCTGATCAAGGCACAGTATGGTGAGCTCTGCTTCAGTTTGTTTCCAAGATTATGGCATGGAATACTCAGGACACAGACTTTAAGGGATTTTTGGGGACTGCTGGAGGTGTGTGCAACCACTGCTGAACAGGAAGCACTCAGTAACCCATGCTGCTACCAGAGCTGGCAGAGGGTGTGCAAACCTGCCTTCTCTGGGCCTTGGTGTCCTTAACGGACCAGAGCTTTTCCCAGGACTGACCCGACACATGAGGGAGGTGCCCATAGGGAGGACCAGAAATTCTCAGGACTGATCCGATCACGTAAGGGTTGCAACCAGAGGGCGAACCAAATCCTCTGCAGAGACTCTGGCACATGAGGGCCATGGCCCAGAAGGGCTCAGGACTAACCTGGACACAAGCAGGTGGTCCCAACATGGAGAATCACAGATCTCCTCAAACTGACCCAGGCAATTGAGGGCGGTGTCCATGGGGAGGACCGGAAATTCTTAGGACTCATCCAGTCATGCAAGGGTGGTACCCATGGGAGGGCCGGACTTCTCCTTAGGACTGGCCCAGGAGACTTCGCTGGGTTCGTGACACCGGGTGTGTGAGGAAAGGGGGAGGAAAAAGTCACACATGCTGAGGACGGAGTGCTGCCCTGTCCTCTACTTTCTCCTGTGTGTTCTTGGCAGGACTTATTTTACAAACAAACAGTCCCGTCATTGAGGCCTTGACTGCCCATTCCTTGTAATGTTCCTAAGTATGGTTTTGCACATTTGGGTTTGCTTCTTGGGGAAAGAAGAGAGACATCGAGACAGTACCCATGGAAGTTGGAGACGGGCAATGCTGAGCTGCCCAGTCACCTCTGAGCCGGAAAGAAGAGGCCAGTGTGCACCCAGTACTTGTTTACATTAATGTTTATAGGTTAATTTTTCTTTCAGTGTAAAAATAGTTTAAACAATATTGAAAATGTAAAAATAGATGTATTAATACTTGTAGCATTATTTAAATTTAAATATATTATTTATAGCAAAACCAGAATTTATTTAAAATTTATTTTGTGGATTTAGAGGAAGTAAACTTGTTAGGGTTCAGGAGTGTAGGTAGGCTGGTGATATGGGAATAAAACAAAGAATTGCAGAGACAAAGTAAAAGAGTCTATCACACTTTCCAGGAGAGGGCCTGGGAAGAGACCAGAGCTAAAGGAGCTGGTGTGGGGTTTGAGGAGAGTGTGTGTTTAAAGTTTCTAATAAGAGAGCAGGATTAGGGAGAAAAACCTCCAGCAACTGTATTCTCTGGCTTTGATAGCATAGGTCTGCCTTGAGGTCAGAAGGTGACACATTTTATGACTCCAGGTGATGGGCTTTCAGTTTGTTAGGGAGGCTGATCCCACTGATTCTTTATGGCTGAAAGACAAACTGGGAGCAGAAAAGATAAGCAGTGCAAAGCAGGCTTCAGAAGGGGGTTGTAAATTATCAATAGCTATCTCTGGGAAAACACTTCTGCCTTTGGCTAATGTTTAGAGGGTAAATTAAAGTGAACTGCTAGAAAAACACGATAAAGCGAAGCAATGTTGAAATGACTGCTCTTTGGCTATATTGACTTCATTTTGGTGTGTTATCCTTTCAAAACTCATCAACAACACTTTTTCTTTTGCCAAGAAAGTCAGTTTAATTGACAGTATATTTGTAATGGTACACAAAATATCCGCATTATAAACATTGACATTAGATAAAATATATTAACTATATTGAGTTTTGATATTATAGTATAAAATGAATTGAAAAAAGTTAGCTGTGTGTGTGTGTGTGTGTGTGTGTGTGTGTGTGTGTGGGGCCTTGGCCATTTTAGATAAAATCAGATTCAGTTAACACACAGCTGTATGGTCCTGAGGCCATGACATCAATAAGCATCTTCCCAAGCTTTCCCATGCTAATTGGTCTATTTATATTGTTTTCATTTTAGAGTTTGTTTTGTTAATGTGCATTTTTTTTTGAGTTGGAGTTTCACTCTGTCACCCAGGCTGGAGGGCAGTGGCATGCCCCTGGCCACTGCTGCCTCGACCTGCTGGGCTCAGGCTAGGCTATCTTTCCACCTCATCCTTCCAAGTATTAGCCACCATTCCTGGTGAATTTTTTGATTTATTGTAGAGATGAGGTCTCACCAAGTTGCCCAGGCTGGTTGCAAACCCCGCGGCTCAGGCAGTCCTCTCACCTTGGCCTCCCAAAGTGCTGGGATTATAGGCATGAACCACTGTGCCCAGCCTAATGTGCATTTTTTAAAGGAAATTACATATTTCCTCTAGGTCTCCAGATTGCTGCAGTAGATTTCCCTTACTTGAATTATAATTTCTCCTTTCTTTCTAGTTTTCTACAAAATTTTTTATCCTATGCTATTTTTTCATCAACAATATTTTAAAAATATGCTTCTTTTTTTTTTTGAGTTGGAGTCTCACTGTCGTCCAGGTTGGAGTGCAGTGGTATGCTCCCGGACACTGCAGCTTCGACCTGCTGGGCTCAGGTGATCTTTCCACCTCAACCTTACAAGTAGCTGGAACTACAGGCATGCGCTACCATGCCCAGCTAATTTTTTGATTTATTGTAGAGATGAGGTCTCACCACGTTGCCCAGGCTGGTCTCGAACCTGCAAGCTGAGGCAATCCTCTCACCTTGGCCTCCCAAAGTGTTGGGATTAAAAAGTATGCTTCTTAGCTTATCTTATTTTTGAGAGAATTGTCATGTTTTTCAATTTCTCACGACCCAAGGACAAGCTTAAAAAATGATTTTTAATTAATTTTTACTTAAAAAAATGTCTTTGGCAAGATCCAACTGTCAGTGATATTGTTAAAAATATATATTCTTTCTCTCTCTCTCTCACACACACCCTCTTCCAAATTTAGATGACATTGTTCTAAGTAAAATTTGTGAGTTTTAGAACATAGGAACAGAATGTCCATTTTACATTTTCAAATATTGATATTGCATAAACCTAAAGCCATTTAAAACTTCTAAAAGACTTAAATCATGAGGGCCAAGTGTGGTGGCTCATGCCTGTAATCCCAGCTCTTGGGGAAACCAAAGCTAGAGGATTGCTTAATCTCAGGAGTTTGAGATCAGCCTGGGCAACATAGTGAGGCCTTGTCTGTACAAAACAAAAAAAATTATCCAGGCACGGTGGTGCATGACTGTAGTCTCAGCTACTCAAGAGGCTGAGGGGGAAGACGGAAGGATGCCTGAGCCCAGGAAGTGAGGGCTGTTGGTGAGTCATGATAGTGCCACTGCACTCTAGCCTGGGCTCTAGCCTGGGTGACAGAATGAGACTGCAATGCCAAAAACAAACAAACAAACAAACAAACAAACGAACAAACAAAAAACAAAACCGGCCAGGCTCAGTGGCTCAGCCTGTAATCCCAGCACTTTGGGGGGCCAAGGTGAGAGGATTCCCTGAATCTGGGGATTTGAGACCAGCCTGGACAACTTGGTGAGACCTCGTCTCTATAATGATCACAAAAAGCTAGCCAGGCGTGGTGGTGTGCATCTGTGGTTCCAGTGACGAGGAGGGCTGAGGCTGAAAGATCACCTAAGTCCAGCAGGTCGAGGCTGCGGTGGCCGTGAGTGTGCCACTGCACTCCAGCCTGGGCAACAGAGTGAGATTCCCACTCAAAAAAACCAAAAAGCCAAAAACAAAAAAACCCCCACAAAAAAAACAAACAAAAGCAGCCACTGACTTGACTCTTACACATTCTGTGCCATGTTTGGTCTTTTTTGCTGTTGGGTTAGCAGTTTCATGACCCATTCGCTTCTCAACTAGAGTTCTGGAAATCTGGAAGACTGCTGGATTTGGTGGCTCAGCCTGTTTTCCCAGCACTTTGTGAAGCTGAGGCGAGTGGATTGCCTGGGCCTGTGGGTTCGAGACAAGCCCGGGCAGCTTGTTGAGATCTCATTTCTACAATTAAAAAAAAGAAATTAGCTGGGTGTGGTAGTGTTACAGCAACTCCAGCAACTCACTGGGAACAGGAGTGAATGCACCCAGAATGGGCACCAGAGACTGAGAGGAGAATCGAAGGCGTTTATTCCAGAAGTCTCAGGTGGAGTAGCTTCCCAAAACCTGAGTCCTGACCCTCAGTTTCAAGCTGTTTTTATAGAGCTTTTTGGTTACAACATACATGGGTTTGTCATTTGTGGGTTTACAATTTTAAATTTAGGACCAGGACAATACGTCAACAATAAGCATTGAAACAGGCATTTTAATGGATATTTCCATATGAGATGTAATAAAGCATGTTTACAGAAACAGAGATTGCAGTTAAGGAAAATGGCATGTAGCTGCTTACCCACAGTGTATTTACAGAAGCAGAGATGGCAAGCAGTTGCTTACTTAAGACACTCGAGGCTGGGCTCGGTGGCTCAGCCTGTAATCCCGTGCTTTTGGGAGGCTGAGGTGAGTGGATTGCCTGATCCCGTGGGTTCGAGACCCGCCTGGGCAGGTGAGACCTCATCTCTACAATAAAATCAAAAAATTAGCCGGGCGTGGTAGCGCGTGCCTGTAATTCCGGCTACTAGGAAGGCTGAGGCAGAAGGATCACCAGAGCCCAGCAGGTCAAGGCTGCGGTGGTCAGAAGCAACCACTGCACTCCAGTCTGGGCGACAGAGTGAGACTCCAACTCAAAAAAAAAAAAAAGGACACTCGAGGTCAACTTTCCTGCTTAATTCCTGTTTTTTTTCTATTTCATTCCCCCCTTTGATGCCCTTTAAAATTTTTCTAAAGGGCATCACCTGTTTTCCATATATTGCAGGGGAAGTTGTTAATAGCTGTGGAGAAACATTTGGAATTTTATGGATTCTAGGTGGGAGGAAACAAATTGAACTATTAGGTTGAGAATGCAGGGTCCCAACAGGAGTACCAATAGGACCATGAGGAGGGGGCCAGCTAATGGGAGAAACCAGGATGCCCAGCTCCAAATTCTGTTACAATTTAGCCAAGAATTAGCCAATTCTTGTCTTCTTTTTGTGATTCACCACCCCTGACTTTTTTACATAAAAACAGCATTTCTCATTTAGAAAGAGACAAAGCCCTCCCTTTTCAGCTGTTAGTAAGTTTAGTGCCCTTCGATTTTGTAAAACTGTTTCAGCTAACGAATCTAATTGATCTTGAAGGGACACTAATGATGTAGATACTCAGTCTTTGTCATCCGTTAAGTCTTTAGATAGTTGATGACAGTATGTGGTTGAGTCCATTATGCCTCCTATTCCGTTGCCTATTCCAACTGTTATTCCTAGTCTGATTAACAGGGGTATAATATGGATGGCTCTTTTTCTTTGGGTGTATGCTGCTAGAGGCACTATAAGAGATTGGTTATTGGGAACAATGTTTATTTGTGAAGTGAGGAAGGCCAGAGTACAGGTTCCTGTCCAGTTGGCTGGTAGACATTGGTAGGTGTTTGTTCCACATATGAAGGAAAGGCCTGTAAGAGGTTGGCACCAGGGTTTGGCTGTCAGGCCAGGGCCAAGTTCCTGGATATTGATAACTTGGTGACATTGGTTGGTGGTTAGGTTGCTAACTGGCTTCATTCCCACTTTGTTTGTCAGGCATTTGAATGCCTTTTGGGACAATTCAAACTGGGTTAGTATAGTACCCATTTCATGAGGCTCCGGACTGTTGGTCATGGGGTAACATTTAGAATTTCCTGTGTTACTGGAGTTGCAGCAGAACAGAGGTGAGCTATGGACAAACAGAGCCAGTAGTCTTTGGCCAGGTTGGGGTTAGTATTGCTAAGGAGGTGATGAGTTGCATTTAACATTTGATTTAGATGAGGGTCTAAAGTAAGAGGTTTATTTGGCTTATATTGGTGAACTACATCAGAAGTGACCCGAGAGACTTGGGGAACATCAGGGCAGGTTGGGTCTGGAAGACCCCAATAAGGATTTTTATATATTTTTCCTGTCCAGTATACCTTTCCATTTTTAGTATAGAGGGTGTAGTTTTTTTTTTTTTTTTGAGTTGGAGTCTCACTCTGTTACCCAAACTGGAGTGCAGTGGCATGCTCCTGGCCACCGCAGCCTCAACCTGCTGGGTTCCGGTGATCCTTCCACTTCAGCCTTCCAAGTAGCTGAAACTACAGGCGTGTGCTACCATGCCCAGCTAATTTTTGATTTATTGTGGAGATGAGGTCTCAACAAATTGCCCGGGTGGGTCTCGAACCTGTGGGCTCAGGCAATCTGCTTGCCTCGACCTCCCAAAGTGCTGGGATAACAGGCTGAGCCACTGAGCCCGGCTGAGGGTGTAGTTTTAAAAATATCTACTTGGCAGCCAGGCTCGGTGGCTCAGCCTATAATCCCGTGCCTTTGGGAGGCTGAGGTGAGTGGATTGCCTGAGCCCGTGGGTTCAAGACCCGCCTGAGCAGGCGAGACCTCATCTCTACAATAAATAAAAAAAAATTAACCGGGCGTAGTAGCGCACGCCTGTAGTAGTTCCAGCTACTTGGAAGGCTGAGGCGGAAGGATCGCTGGAGCTCAGTAGGTCGAGGCTGCGGTGGCCGGGAGCGGCCACTGCACTCCAGTCTGGGCGACAGAGTGAGACTCCAGCTCAAAAAAAAAAAAGAAAAAAGGGCTCCTGATATTTACTGGTTGAAACAGGAGGTGGGGTTCTGGCCTGTGTTGGGATAGTCTTCGGGGAAGGAATGTGTTCTTGTGGAAGAAAAGAAGGGTAACAAATAGAGCATTCTGGGCCGGTAAGGTAGGCTACAAGGGCAGATGACACTTCATAAGTACAGAAAATGACTTCGCCTGTCTTTTGCCATGAGGTGACACATTGGTCTAGTGCGGTCCAAGAGGGGGAAAATCTGGTACAGTGACTTGTCGGTAATGGAGAGGGGATGATCCAGTTACCTTTGCTTGTGAGTCTGGATTGTGCCTTAGGATCAAAATTTTGCATAGCGCAATTTCCAGGACTGATTAACATATATATTTCTATTGTAAACATAATAAAGCAGTAATACATCCTATGCATGAGAAATACAGAAATAGCAATAAAGACTTTTCACCAGATTTCCAATCGGTGGGGGTTACAGCAGTTAGGCCCATGCCCAGAGCCAAGATGATGGGGATGCAAAGGGCGAGGGTTAAAGGGTGATAGTAATACATCTAGTGAACTAACAACCAGTGAAACAGTTTATTTATGGTTTTGATGGTTGGCCCCTCAGGCTTCCGCCATGCGTAGACTATTCTGTTTCTGGAGTGACTAAAGCAGGGCTGATGCTCTGTAAGTTTCCTGGTGGCAGGATGGTGATCTTGGAGACTGATTTTGAGGGGATTCTTAGGGTCTCTGGTTGCTGTCCAGTTGGCTACGCTCTCTGGTGGTGTGGCTGCTTTTACTCAGGGTGCTGGATCCAGGTATCCATACTTGCAACTTTTAAAGCTGTGGGAGTTGTTAGGAGCACAGAGGAGGGACCCTTCCATGTGGGTTTTAGGAGTATCTTATGCCAGTCTTTTGCCCAGACAAAATCTCCTGGCTTGTAGGGGTGCACTGGGTTGCTTACAGGCAGGGGAAGTCTTTCCAGCACCCAGTGGTGTAACTGAGATATGGTGGTATCTAAGAGCTGTAGCTGGGAATGGATATCTAGATTTCCTATTTATTTCCTGTCTCCAGGAGCCCTTACAAGGGGAGGAGATCTGCCAAACAGGATTTTATTGGGGGGAGAGCTTGCTTTCTGTTCAGGGAGAGTATCTTACTCAGAGGAGAGCCACAGGCAGTACAGAGATCCAGGGCAGTTGGGTTTCCTGACAAAACTTACTTAAAACTTGCTTTAGGGTTCAGTTCATGCACTCAACTTTCCCTGAACTCTGAGGTCTGTAAACTGTGTGCAAATTCCATTTGATTTGTAGGGCCCTTACTAGTCCCCATGTAATTTCAGCCACGAAGGTGGGCCCATTATCTGATTGAGGTGAGCATTCCATACCTAGGTAAGATTTCAGTCAGTAGGATCCTTGTTTCTTCTCTGGTTTTCTCAGTTCTGGTGGGGTATGCATCAATCCAGCCCGAGTATGTGCATTCAATGACTAATAGGTATTTATATCCTTTGCTGGGTGGTAGTTCAGTAAAGTCTATTTCTAGGTCTTGAAATGGGCTTTGTCCAGTTCTTTTGTATTCCTGGTGGCTAGGAAGGCCCTTGTTTGGCATTGTTGCGAGCACATGTCTGACATCTCCGGGTTGCATTTCCACAAAGTGAGGG
This sequence comes from Carlito syrichta, assembly GCF_000164805.1. NCBI lineage: Eukaryota > Metazoa > Chordata > Mammalia > Primates > Tarsiidae > Carlito > Carlito syrichta. The sequence continues at coordinate 25,152 of NW_007252173.1, read as the reverse complement.
GAGTCTGGCTGTATAGTAATACTGGTTTACTAAGGTTTCTAATGCTCTTTTTCCCTTATGGATGTCTTCATGAAGTTGGTAAACGAGGGATAGGCCAGGTGGTCTGGGACAAAGGACTGTCCATCAGGGAGAAGCCACCATCCATCTGAGTCCTTGGTACCCTTTTTATCCAGTTTTCTTTTTCCTGGGCATAACTTGGGTGTTTGGGCAGGGCTAGGATCATTAAAATTTTGCCAGGAGGGGCCTAAGGGGTCACTGTCATGGCTGCCCATTTGGCCTCCATGTCTGCCATTTGGTTTCCCTTGATTATGGAACTCTTCCCTTTTGGTGAACTTGGCAGTGGATGACTGCAATGGCTATGGGATCCCAGACTGCTTCCAGGAGGTGTAGGATTTCAGCTTGATTTTTGATAGCTTTTCCTCCTGAGGTAAGGGGTCCTCTTTCTTTATAGAAGGCCCCATGTATATGGAGGTGGCAAAGGCACACCTTGAGTCTTTGTAGATATTTACCTTCTGTGCTTTGCTTAATTCTAGGGTCCTGATTAAAGTCATTAGCTCTGCCCATTGATTTGGCCATCCCATTGGGAGGGCCCTTGATTCTATTACTTTGGTTTCCATTATGACTGCATATCTAGCCAAATGCTTCCTATTTGACAGGAAGCTGCTTCCATCAGTATAGAGGACACAGTCCGGAGAAGGTAAAGGCTGATCTGTGAGATCTGGGCAGCTTGAGTTGATCTTATCTATTGTTTCAATACAGTCATAGTCTGGGGGTCCTGGTTTGGCAGGTAAGAAAGTGGCTGGATTTAGAGTTCTGACGGTCTCTAGGTGCACCTGGGAGTTTTTGCACAGAAGACCTTGGTAGCGGCTCATGTGTGGATTGGTGAGCCAATGGTGCCCTTTTGGTCCATTAGAGCTATGACTGCATGAGGGACTTTGATGTCCAGGATGGGCTATTCCCTTTTTCTCATCAATGAAGAGATTAAATTCTCTTGTTACATCAGGGGCTTCTAGTAAAGCCTTCTTAAAGGTAAGAAAGGCTTCCTGTTGCTGTAGCCTCCATTGGAATGGCTCCTCTTCTCCCTCCTTTGTGGCTTCACAGAGAGGTTTGACTATTAGTGAGTAGTTAGGGATGCAAATGCAACAGAATCCAGCAGCCCCCAGAAACTCTTGAATTTGCCTTCAGGTCTTTGGGGTTGGAATGGTCCAAATTGCCTTTTTCCATTCAGGTCCCAAGGCCCAATGCCCTTTTGAGATTAGAAATCCCAAGTACTTGACCGTTTCTGGCAAATCTGGGTGTTCCCTTAAAAAGGGACATCCTGTATCCAGCTTCCTGGAGCAAGTCTAGCAATGTTTCTGTTCCCTTAGTGCAGTCCTCCAACGTTGTGCTTGCCAGGAGGAGATCATCCACATGTTGTAGGAGTGTACACTGGACTTCTGCACTTGGGAAGTGTGCCAGATTCTCTGCTAAGGCCTCTCTAAATGTGGTAGGGAAGTTCTTGAAGGCCTTACCCAGGTCTCAGGATCGAATAAGCCTCCTGGGGCACATCCTGCCATCCATTTGTGCACTTCTGTCATTACTTGTCACTGCTCCTCAGTATTGAGAAAGGTTAGGAGGAGCTGGCAGCAATCTCCCCAAGTGGGAAACTGAGTCTGACAGACGGATTCAACTAAGTCAATTATGGCCTGGGGTTGTTCCGAGTAAGAGGGGGTATGATGTTTCCAATGTAGCAAGTCCATGCTAGCAAATAGTTGGCAATAGAAGATAGATTGTCCACCCTGGACATTGCCCTCTTGTGTCACTTTTTGGGGGTCTCTGATCTTGTGCAGGGGCATTTGGAGTACAGACTGCTGGCTTGAGGCTGAGCGAAGGGGTCTCTCCATTTGGTCCAGCCATGCAGGCGGTGGCAGGGATACAGATGGTGGTGGTGGGTCTGGCAAGGGAGGGGGGGCTCTGGTATTACTGGTGGTGAAGAGGGGGCCTCTAGTGTTAGTGGCATGATATGGGGGGGGCAGTAGCAACAGAGGCTCATCATCTGGGTACCCCTGGATGATGGTGCATTTTTAGCTTGGTCTCGATTTTGATCTTTTGGTTGAAGTGGAGCCTTGGCTAGGAGAAGTCTACCCTGTCCCTGCCTGCCAGTGCAAAACTTTATCCAAGGGGGCTGAGCTAATGCAATCTGCAGCCAGGAATCTATATATGGGAACTGATCTGGGTGGTCTGGCTCCCCGGTACCAGCCAGTACACAGCCTTTATCTTGGTTACATCCAGAGTTTCCTCGGGAGGCCAGTCCTTGGTTAATGTTGGCTACTCTATTGTGCAGAGTTTTCAGTTTTCTTGGAGACATGTTAGTACCATAGTCTCCTGTATAACCTTTCCTGAAGTTTTTGATCATAGAGTCTAAGACAGTGGGTTTTGAAGGGGACCCTCCCATAGTGTGCCTCCCACTATGAGGATGTCGCAGAACAAAAGAAAAGACCTCCTGAAGACAAATTCTGGCTGCTTCCCTGAAGGGAATTTAAGATGCCTCTTAGCAATTAGTGAGTTGGTATAAACCCCTAACCCAGACCAGCCCTATGATGGGGCTGGGGCTGTCTTCAGCTGTATGAGGTCATCATGGTACCACAGGTTAAGGCCCAATCAGACTCCATAGTCTAAAGTCCATGGAGCCACACATACATTCACACTGCTTTCATACTCTTTCTTTCAATTGCAGACAAATCTCCCCCATTGATTGTACCTGAGCAGTTACAGCAACTCTCCTATAGTATGCCTCCCACTGTGCCAGGTATCACAGAACAAAAGACAAAGACCTCCTGAAGGCAACTTCAGGACAGCAATCGCATCACCCCTCTGGCCGCTTCCCCAAAAGGAATCTAAGATGCCTCTTAGTAATTGGTGGGTTGGGATAAACCCCCAACCCAGATCAGCTCTATGATGGGATTGGGGCTGCCTTCAGCTGTATGAGGTAGTCATGGTACCGCAAGTTAGGGCCCAGTCAGACTCCAGAGCCTAAAGGCCATGGAGCCACACACACACACACACACACACACACACACACACACACGTTCATACCACTTTCACTCTCTTTCTTTTAAATGCAGATGAACCTCCCCCGGAGATTCTACCAAGCAGTTACAATAACTGCTGGGAGGTGATCAGACTCCTGTCACCACTATTCGGTGACCCTGACTGACTGGGCACCCTGTGTTGTCTTACTGGTTCCTGGAGTTCTGGTCAATTGGTCTACTCTCTCAGATTGGTCCACCGAGTGGTGTGCAGTCTGTTGTTCTGGGTCACAGTTCACAGAGTCTGGATCCCAGACAACTGGCCTTCCTTGTCCTTGGGCTGCTCCTGGGCCACAGCCTAGTCCAGCAACAGTGATGGCTCAAAGGGCCAGCCTAATCTGAGGGCACAGCAGGGGCTCCCTGGCCAATGCACCAAAAATGTTATGGCAACTGCAGCAACTCACAGAGAACAGGAATGAATGCACTCAGAACAGGCACCAGAGACTGAGAGGAGAATCTAAGGTGTTTATTCCAGAAGTCTTAGGTGAAGTAACCTCCCAAAACCTGAGCTCCAACCCTCAGTTTCAAGTTACTTTTATAGAGCTTTTTGATTACAACGTACATGGGTTTGTCATTGGTGGGCTTACAATTTTAAATTTAGGACCAGGAATGGTTACTTCTACTTTGACAACAAGCCTTGAAACAGACATTTTTATGGACATTTCCATATAAGATGTAATAAAATTATGTTTACAGAAACAGATATTGCAGTTAAGGAAAATGGCATATAGCTGCTTACCCACAGTGTATTTACAGAAGCAGAGATGGCATGCAGTGCTTACTTAAGATAAGACCCTCGAGGTAAGCTTTCATGCTTAATTCCTGTTTTTTTCCCTATCTCAGTAGCGAATACCTATAGTACTGGCTACTTGGAAGGCTGAGGTGGAAGGATCAGTGGAGCCTGGCAGGTCGACTCTGGGGTGGCCATGAGTGAGCCACTGCACTCCAGACTGGGCAACAGAGTGAGACTCCAACTCAAAAAGAAAAAAATAAATCTGGAAGTCCAGTGGTATGATCTTAAAATTACTTAAACAATGTCATCAGAAGCCTGTACCCAGAGTACCTGTCATAGTCCTTTTCGTAGGTCTCAAATCAGTCCTTTTTGTTGGAAAGGAATCATTCTGGCCTTTAGCTGATTGCAGGAACTTTCACAAAAGCATCAGAGTGAGGCAATAACTGTCTGTGAATGACAAAATGTGTAAAATGGCAGTGGTTAAAGATCTGATGAGAGTTCATTGTAACAATTGACAAGGACATTTGGTTGTTTCGATAGCAGATAACATTAAAATAATAACTGAAATTAAGACATAACATTACACCAGGTCATACCATGGTTAGGGAGAACATTGCCCAATTTCTAGGAATTTCTTTTTTTTTTTTTGAGTTGGAGTCTTACTCCATCACCTAGGCTGGAGTCTGTGGCATGCTCACGGCCACCCCAGTGTTGGCCTGCTGGGCTCCGGCAATCCTTCTGCCTCAACCCTCCAAGTAGCAGAACCACTGACAAGCGCTACCATGCTCAGCTAATTTTTAAATTTGTTGTAGGGAGGAGGTCTCACCATGTTGCCCAGATTGATCTCGAACCGATGAACTCAGGCAATCCTTTCACCTTGGCCTCCCAAAGTGCTGGGATTCCAGGCTTGAGCCACTGTGCCCGGCCTAGGAATTTCATACAGGTTCTGAAGCAGTTAACATTTTGCCATACACATATAACTTTCTACTTATTGGTTTTCCAGCCTGTGACCCCACCCCACCCTGCTCCTTGGTTATAAATTCCCACTTGCCCATGCTATATTTGGAGTTGAGCTCAATCTCTCTTCCCCACTGTAAGATCTGTTGCAGTGGTCCCTGTGCCTATCCCAATGGTTCTGAATAAAGTCTTTGAAAGGGTTTAATCTTTTTGCCTCAGCAAAACCATTAAAAACCATTCAGACATTCTACTGCAAAACAAGCAGCAGCCTATCCCATCCCCCCATGGCAAATCTCCATCAGATGCAAGACCAGGACAGCCCAACCTTTCAATTCATGATTTAGCATAATAATCTCTGGTAAACTTTTAGGTTCCTTGTCAAGGCTGAAGATCAAAGATCACCCTTTGGCTGGCCAAAGTCATAAAAGTAATAATATGACCACCTTTGGTCAAGGAGTTTCTGAGTTGCAAATGTCTAACAAGTCTCTTGCAGGAACACCCCCCAGGGTTAACCTAATCAGCCCTTTGTGACTTACATGACATGAATAAGCCCCACCATGGCAGCAAGCATGTGACTAGCCCATTCATCTGCCTGCTGTACCTGAGTTTGTCTGCCCCTTTGTGATGACATGGAGCAGACCACCACCCAATCACCTTAATGATCTTCCCCCATCAAAGGGAATGGTTGAAAGGACTCAACCACAAGCAGCCAATGGTCATTGCCTTGCTAGACTCTGGTGTGGCCATGTGCTCTTTGAGCTATGGCTGTTGCCATGCTTCCTGGCTTTGGTTCCTTCTCCCACCTTGGTAAATCTTCTCTCTCCCTTCTCTTTCTCTAATTTACTTTTAAATAAACTTTTCTTTTTTTTAATCTCTTTGTGTGTTGCAATTCTTTGCATTTACTCAAATCTGTGGGTTACTTGGGCTGTGCCTCCCCTCCTCTCACCCTCCAGCATGCTGTCCTCATCCTGTCCTCACCCTAACAGTCTTTCTTACCATAGTTTAACAAGTATCATTTCTTTTGTGTATACATGGGAGATACCCTGGGAAAAATTAGGAAATCTCCAAGAGATGGCTTTGGATCAGAATTAAATACTATTTTCAACTGAAACAAAGAGAAAGAAGGGTATTGTGGGTGAAAGACGGTGGCGTGCAGTGAGACTCAACACCCGTTAAGGCCAAGAGATTTAATAGGATGAGTGCGGTGGCTACAGAACCTGAGAACCAGGATGCAGCGTGGAGGCAGGGGTGTGGCAGGTTTTATAGAAATTTAAAGCGACCTGTTGGTTACCTATTGGTCGGTAGGTGAGGCATTTTTGGGATTGGTGGGGGCTTTCACGGGCGTGGGAACGGTGGGCTTTGTTGTGGAAGAAGAACCCGGAAAGCCTTGTCCGAGCC
>NW_007252173.1:14397-18425 GCF_000164805.1 Carlito syrichta | reverse complement strand
TGGGTGAGGTGGGTGGTGGTCTGCTTCCACATCACAAAGGGGCAGGCAAGCACAGGTACTGATGATGTCAGATGATGGACAGCAGGCAGATGAGTGAGTTAGTCACATGATTGCTGCCATGGTGGGGTTTATCTGTGTCAGTAGTTCACAGAGGGCTGATTAGGTTAACCCGAGGGGAATTTCCTGTAAGAGACTTGTTAGATATTTGCAGTTCACAAATTCCTTGATCAAAGAGGTGGGGTGGTCATTTGGGCTGTCCTGATCTTGTATCTGAAGATTTGCTTGGGGGGTGGGATAGGCTGCTGTTTGTTCTTCAGTAGAATGTCTGAATGCTTGCTAATCGCTACACTGCGGCCAAAAAACTAAGAATAAGCTAAGTTTCGTCTAGGTTTCTATAGGTACCTTTCATTTCCCACTCCTGCTCTTGGAAATATTTTTATGATCCTGGGAAATGGGGTGAAGATCATTCTTTTGTATCTACTTCCTGCTGAGATGGAGCTGTAGCAATGTCTCTACCTATTTATTTCCAAGGGCATGAACAGGAAATGGCAGGACCTTAAGCAAATGCTATTTGGATTTAATAAAACATCAAGTGAGAGCATAGGTAAAGATTATTAAGCAAACGATGATGAAAAGAGTTACTGTCCCAAAAAACAATGTTGGAAAAGTGAAAGTTCCGTAAATTGTATGTATTCATTAACATAAGTTGAAATATTTCTTTGTAAATTATCTATAGTTGTACTTTAACAAGGAAATATAGCCACTTTGACACAAAGTCTGAAGGAAGAAAGATAAAAACATTAGAGACATGTAGTTAGGTTATAGCTTAAACTGAGAATTCAAAACAGGTAAACACTGGCAAGAGAAAACAGTTTCCTTTGTTTTCATAATGAGTCTGACACACTTTTACAACAATTGATGTGCTAGAGAGTGAAGCCCAGGTTATTCTGCCACTCACCCTATGTTGGAGAGTAATCCTTGGGCCTGGAAGGAGATTTTAAAGTTCGTTAGCAATTTGGCGGTGCTGTTAGTGAAATTAATTTACCTGGCCTTCAGGCAATTCAGAAGGGGGTGGGGTAGGTATGGTTCCTGGAGCTTGCTACTTATCTCACCCTAGAGACTGAATCAAGAACTTGAAGAGTTTAAGTACCAAAACGTTTTTAAAAGCATGTTATAACACAAAATCACAATAGTTATTGTAAAAGTTACTTATTTAGCCAAAATGATAGTCCAACAATTTTGAAAAGAAAAAAACCTTGCTCTTTTGTAACAAAGACAGTGGGGGGAGGGCTAATTGAATTTTGTCTCTTCCCCCCCCCCTGTTGTTTAAAGGAGAAAATTTTTTGGAGATTGTTAATTAAGAAGCTCATGTTCTGGTCTTTGAGCAGCATGTAGGCCTAGCATTAGTATAATTGATATTAATGGTAAATTTATGGAAACTTTTTGAAACCTGAGTGTTTATAGAATTCCTTTTACTTCTTTTTACAAACTTTCACCTACCATGTTCGATAAACTCATACCATTTTTTGACATGCTTAAACCTTCTATTTTTGTTCTATACTTTCTTTAACCAGCCATTCTATTATAGAACAAAAATGTACCATACAATATTCTTTTCTATACAATTATTTATTGAGAGGCCCAAGAGATTAAAAAAACTCAAAAAGAACTATTACTATATGAATTCCTACCCCACGTTCACTGTATTTGTTTGCAGTGTTTGTACTTAGAACTTTGTTAAGTTTAATTTTTGTTTGTCCCATAAAATAACTGATTGCTTCTGCAACTGCTGCTAGCAGTGTATAAATGTTAAGCAATAAGCCCCTCCCGGACATTCCTTTTGCTTAGATAATGGTAGACTGGTGGCGCCAGCCACCCCCCCAGTGGGTTCTTCCTTGTTTCAAACCTCCTGCCTGCTTGCTAAACCTAGCTTATCTGGCATTCCATTCCGCCTGTTTGACAGTTACTTGTCCATCACAAGTAACTAAGCCTGAGCCCGCGCAAATTGAACTTAAATCAACCAAAGTCTTTGTAACTGCGTCATATAGTTTGTATCCAATCCTGTGTGCACAAGTTTGTAAAGCCACCCCACCCCTTCAGAATTATGTATAAAAGGTGCGTGTTAGCCTGGGTTGGGGCTCTCATCCCTGAAGTTGCTGCATCGGCTTCAAACGTGAGCCCAGACTCAAGCCTGAATAAAGACCCTCGTGTGTTTGCATGAGAGCTGGCTCTTTATGGTCTCTCGGATTTAAAATCTTGGGTTTAACATTTATCTTTCCTTTATCCTTTCTTACTAAAAACATACCTTACACCAATAACTTTCTTTACATTTTTTCTAACCTCAGAGCTCTAACCAAAGCAATAAGTTTATATGCAGTGGAAGGGCTTAGATAGGATCCAATGTGGAACTATTAGGGAAATCCAAAGCTATACAAAAGGCACCCAAAAAGCATAGTGGTGATGGCTCAGGGTAAAGAATAACATGAGTTTTAATTTTTGTCTTAATGTCCCTTCCCAATAATGGAGCTGGACACGTTGGCATAACAAGGAAAGAGTGTTGAAATATTTTATCTCCCAGAACACATGGAAGTAATGGCGTAGTGAGGGACCTGGATATAATGCCCTGCACCCACACAACCGGAAGGGGTGAAGGAAGGAGTGGACCGGGAAATTCAAGTAGAGCTGAGCATGTAGCCCCTGTATCAATAAAAAATGATATTGTTAAACCCAAGATTTTAAATCCGAGAAACCACAAAGAGCCAGCTCCGATGCAAACACATGAGGGTCTTTATTCAGGCTCGAGTCTGGGCTCACATTTGAAGCCAACGCAGCGACTTCAGGAATGAGAGCCCCGACCCAGGCTAACACGCACCTTTTATACATAATTCTGAAGGGGTGGGGTGGCTTTACAAACTTGTGCACACAGGATTGGATAAAAACTATATGATGCAGTTACAAAGACTTTGATTGGTTGATTCGAGTTCAATTTGCGCGGGCTCAGGCTTAGTTACTTGTGATGGACAAGTAACTGCCAAATGGGTGGAATGGAATGCCAGATAAGCTAGGTTTACACAGTCACTGCATGTAAATTAACTTTGGCATGGGAGCTGGAGGTTTGAATCAACATAGAGCCCACCAGGAGAGTGGCTAGTGCCTCAGAGTCTACTGTAATCTAAGTAAAGAAATGTCCGGGAGGGGCTTATTCCTTAACATTTATACACTGCTAGTAGCAGTTGCAGCAGCAAAAGAAGCCAGCATGGCAATTGGGACAAACAAAAGCTGAATGCTTTTTTTTTTTTTTTACAGCAAGTGTAGTTTTTTTTGAATCTCTTGGGTCTCTCAATATAACCCTGCCAGCTACTGATATTTCCACCCTAGGCTTGGTTGGTTTAATAATTTGCTCCGAAGTCATTGGGGCTACTGAGCCAGGGGCGAGTCAATCCGACTGGAGCAAGCCCAAGAGATCTCCTTCTGAGATTGTGCAAGATGCCTGGTGTCCCTCATTTGCAGCAAGCCTCTGGGCCATGTGCTCTCCTCCGGCTAGGTGAATGAGGCAATCATGAGCCCAATGTCCATGCAGTTTGCATTTGGGCAGGGTTTTGCCAGTGGCGGGGCTTGACAGTCTTTGGCCATATGCCCGTTTTGATGGCATCGGAAACAAACCTGGGAAGGGGCTGTGTACCCCTTCTGCTATCGACTGTCTGGGGTGGAAGATTATCAGTGGTGGCTCTCCCTGCTAAAGTGGTAGATAAAAGCTGAAATGTTTCCCGCTTATGTTTGTGGTCCTGCATTCTTTCCTCCTCACGGTTGTTAAAGACTTTAAAGGCCATGTCCAATAGTTCTAGTTGAGGGGTTTGTGGGCCCTTCTCTAATTTTTTGGAGTTTGTGCCTAATGTCTGGTGTTGAGTGGGAGATAAAATACATAGCCAAAAGAGTTTGTCCCTCCACAGAATTTAAATCAATATTAATAAACTGCTGCAATGTCCAGAGAGGCGACTTAGGAACATTGCTGGATTTTGATCTGGTCT
>NW_007252173.1:1625-14131 GCF_000164805.1 Carlito syrichta | reverse complement strand
TATTAAGCCATGTGGAAACTTGATTGGGTTTTCCAAGTACATGTGGGGGTGGTGACTTGTTGCAGCTGGTAGGGCTGCCACCAGGGGGTTATCAAGCAGTGAGGGGAGGGGGGTGAGAAGGCTGGAGGTTGGGGTCAAGCACCGTGGCCTTTGGCACCAGCCCCTCCTCCAAAGACAAAAGAGAAAGGCTGGAGGCCAGAGTTAGGCGTCCCGGCTGGAGATGCCAGCCCTTCCTCCAAAGACAAAAGAGAAAGACTAGAGACTGGGGTCAGGTGCTGTGGCCTTTGGCACTGGTCCCTTTTCCGAAGATAAAAGAGAAAGACTGAAGGCTGGGGTTAGGTGCCACAGCTGTACATGCCAGCCCTTCCTTTGCAGATAAAGGTGGAGTGCAAGAAGGAGGAGAAATTGATGAAGAGTGGAATAGCAAAAGCAGACTATAGGAGGTTTATCTGCTGGGTTGAAGTTAGAGATAGGGGAGGGAGGGGGTGGCATAAGCGGGACGGGGAAGGGAGGGGAATCTCTGCCCACTTTTTTGAATGCTCGTAGAAGTTATAGAGGTCCTGTATAATGTTGGGGTTTAGGGACCCATAGTGGCCACTTATTTTGGTTGTCTAAGCGATAGGTGGGCCAATTTTGGGTACTGAAGCAGATTAAATGCTTAGGCTTAATATCGGGAGTGAGGGACAGTGTAGAGAGATTATTTAAGAGGCACTTGAGGGGGTAGTCGGCTGGAAGAGATGACGAGTTTCCCATGTTAGCAGTGGGGGCTGGTCAGGGCGTCCCCTGGATAAGTGACCACTGAGGAATGGGAGGGTTACAATAAAGCCTGTCATCACAGGTCATTATTGTAGACCCAGATTCTCCTGGAGAATCGAGGGGGTTAAGGGCAACCTGGTACCAGAATTTTTAACAGGACGGATACCCAAAACCGGACAGTGGGAGGGAGCAGACTCAAAATTCCTGACAGCTGAGAGAGGGGAAAACCAGTCGGGGTTTGCTGTGGCCTTAAAGACTTAGGCGGGAGAGGGGGAAACCAGTAGGGGTCCACTGTGGCCTTAAAGGCCTAGGCGGGGTGTGGTCCTCCCCTCACCTGGGGCCGAAAGAGCTGCCGGACGATCAACCGTCAGCTTCCTCTGGTTATCCCAGGCAAGGTTTTAGGTTTTCCAGTTAGGGGCACTTACCAATCTGAAGGCCGGTGGTGAACGTAGCACTGGCATTCAAGAAAGTGGGTGAAGGCCTTAAGGGGTGAGTCCTGCTGGCGCCGGAACAGGGTCTCACCTGAGGACGAGAGGAACCCGATCCGAGTCACGGCACCAATGAAAGATGGTGGCGCACAGTGAGACTCAACACCCGTTAAGGCCAAGAGATTTAGTGGGACGAGCACGGTGGCTATAGAACCTGAGAACCAGGCTGCTGCATGGAGGCAGGGGTGTGGCAGGTTTTATAGAAATTTAAAGCGACCTGTCGGTTACCTATTGGTTGGCAGGTGAGGCATTTTTGGGATTGGCGGGGGCTTTCGCGGGTGTGGGAACGGTGGGCTTTGTTGTGGAAGAAGAACCCGGAAAGCCTTGTCCGAGCCTCCATGTTAGTTTGTCCGGGCCCTTCTTAGGCGAGAGCGCCATTTTAGACGGGGGCTGGGTTTAGGCCTCTTTCCAGGAAAGGGAGGGGATGTGGCTCTACTTGTGGCTGGCAGTGGCCCTTCAGTGGGGGCAGTGGTGGGGAGGTTACCAGGAAAAGACTCTTAAATAAGGGTAAGATTTGTTATGCAGACTTAAGTAGGTGCCTTCTCCATTGATAATCTCTGTTGACTTAGTCATCTTTCTCTTCTTGGTATGAGAGGGAGACACCTTTGAGACACCTTTACAAATGCAAGTTTACTTTATAAATGTAAATATTCCTATGAAAGGGTAGCTTCTGCACTATTTTCTTTCTTTTCTTTTCCTTTATTTTGAATCAGAGTCTCACTCTTCTGCACTGGAGTGCAGTGGCACACTCATGGCTACCACAACCTCGACCTGTTGAGCTCAGGTGAACCACCTGCCTCAGCCTTCCAAGTAGCTGGAACTATAGGCAGGCACCACCATGCCTGGCTAATTTAAAATTTTTTTGTAGAAACAAGGTCTCATCAAGTTGCCCAAGCTAGTTTCAAACACCTGGGTTTAGGTAATCCTCTTGCATCAGTCTCCCAAAGTGCTGGGATTACATGCTTGAGCCACTGCACGTAGTTTATTTTTGAAAGTTCTCCTGTACCTGCATTTTCTCAAAACAATCAGCTCCAAATAACCCTGTGCTTATGAGGTATTCTGGTCTCCTATACTGTCTTTCAAAGGGGCTGTGCTATTATACTTTTCACCAGCAATGAGTGAGAGTTCCTGTCTCTTCTCCAGAAATGGTTTTTTTTTTTTTTTTTTTTTTTTTTTAGTTCAGCAGTTCTAACAGGTGTGCAATGCTATCTTATTGTTGTAATTTTACAGTTTCCTCATATGCTGTTGAGCATATTTTGGTACGATTATTGGTCATCTGTGTATCTTCTTTGGTAAGAAGTTTCTTCTGATATTTACCCATTTTTTTCCCCAAGTATTAAAACAAAGTTTATTAGAGAAAGAAAAGAGGAAAGACAGGGAGACATGCCAGGATATTTACCCATTTTTAATTAGGTTATATTCTTATTGCTGAGATTTAAGAGTTCTTTGTATATTTTGAATACAAGTTCTTCCTCAGATACGTATTTTGCTAATATTTTCTCAGTCTGTGACTTGTCTTTTGCATTCTAAGTCCAAGGACTATTTTGAGTAAATTTCTATGTAAGTTGTAAAGTTTGTGCCCACGTTTATTTCATTCCCTATGGTTTCCAAGTAACTGTTCTTTCACCCTTTGGAAAAGACACAGGACAGTGGGCTCCATTTCCATTTTAATTTCCAAAACTTGGCACTGGGTGATCTCAAGTCTGGATTTTGCTTCAGCAGAATGGCCAGGAAGGGGCACAGAGTTGCCACAGGGGAGCCTGGAGCCCTTCAGTGTCCCCACTGGCTGGCAGGGGGCAAGCCCATCTTTCTGACCCTGAGGTGCCCGATCCGCTGGCAGTTCTTAGTACTGCCAGGATGAGAGCTTCCTCCTCAGCACAGACCGGGCCCCCTGCCTGGCCTTGTGACAACCTGAGGGTGCGTCCATGGTGGGTCAAACCCCCTGTTCACAGCCCTGACTGTGAGGGGCCAGCAGAGACCCAGGAGGGGCGGGCTCATGTGGAAAATGGGAGACAAAATCCACTGTTTCCCCCACACCCGAGGCCCTTTTCCATGACCAGACTTGGGGTCACAGATGTCATGCCCACAAATGCAATGTCCAGTGATGTGATGTCCACTGATGTGATGTTTGCTGACGTGATGTCTACTGATGTAATGTCCACTCACATGTTGTGCACTGACGTGATATCCACTGATGTAATGTCCATGCAGTGACTGCTTAACAGTAACATGACATTTACACTCTTACTGGACACCTGGGGTCATAGCTTCTGTGACCTGGATCTGGGTCTGGCTCAGCCTCTAGAATGAAGGTCAATGTCATCTCTGCTTTACTGACGTGGTGTTGATGTGGTTGCGTGTAAAAGTCACATACTTTTCAGTAATTCCATCTTTTTTTTTTTGAGTGAAGTCTCACTCTGTCGCCCAGAACTGAGTGCAGTGGCTGCTCCTCGACCTGCTGGGCTCCGGCGATCCTTCCGCCTCAGCCTTCCAAGTAGCTGGAACCACAGGTGCGTGCTACCACACCCGACTAACTTTGATTTATTGTAGAGATGAGGTCTCGCCAAGTTGCCCAGGCAGGTCTCGAACCCGTGGGCTCAGGCAATCTACTCACCTCAGTCTCCCAAAGTGCAGGATTACAGGCTGAGCCACCGAACCCGGCTCAGTAATTCCATCCTTACAGGATACTTGTGACAGCAGCACAAAGTACTCTCCATCCTTTTTCCTAACTTTCCCCTTAGGATCCAGTTTTCTTTCGCTTCATCTTTTCCTGAGGTCATTCTTCAGTTTCACAGCTTTGGCAGATGTAAAGGGCAAAGGTGACCCCAGGTTGGGTCTTTTCATGTTTCCTCCTGAGCAAATGCAGACTCTGTATTCCTGGCAGGACCCCTGGCCTGATTCTGAGCTCTCCTCAGTGCAGCCCACCAGGAGAAGCACAGATCCACCTGCCCACCACTGGCAATCTCAACTTATTAATGACAAAATACTTTTTAAAAACAAAACCCGAATCTCATCACATCACTTTCCTGATTTAATTTTACTGAGGTTTCAGACTGGCCTTAGAATGAGGGTCACAGGGCTGACCACGGCCTCCACACCCTGAGTGCTCCTGCCTGCTGCCCTCTCCCGTCCACTCCAAATGCCCACAGTCTAGTCTGCTCTCACTTATGGAGACACGGCAGGCTTTTGGGTGTCTTGGAGATTTTCCCTAAGCGCATCTACCCAATTCCCACCCTTATCAAATTTTCTAAGACCTTATCCAGCTAAATCTTTAAAGTTATAAAAGTATAATATCTAACAGTAGAAAAGTTAATAATAACATGGTTTTTCTAAAGACAAAAAATTCATTATTGGTTAAATAACTTGTGACAATCACCCTCAATTTATAAATCAAAGAAATAGTAATTAAATGGAACCAAAGTTCACATTTGGGGCAATTAGTGAAGAAAATGAAAAATCTTTGTTTATACTGTAGACAATTAGTAAAAAAAAGCTCAGATATTTAAACATGAATTATTAATGTTTAAGTATTGAAATGCAGTGAGGGGTGTCATTATGTTACAGCTCCAGTGGGGGATTTGGGGTAGATTCACATCCGTGTGCCCAGTGAACCCAATGGCTCCCTCTGTCTCTTCCTGCCTGATGGTAAATTGTTGAACCATAGAGACCGAGGGACAGACTGCCACTGTCACCATAATCTCCAGTCCAGCAGGAAAGTCCTCATATTTCAGAATATCATATCCTGCCAGGTGTTTTCTTATCCAAGGAAACCTGCCCTCTGGAAATATCTGGAAATGCTGCTCCTCAGGTGGAGGTAGACAGGAATAATTATACAGCACAAAATTATGTGACTCTCAGAAAAGATGATATATGAAACACTTGGCAAACTACAGCTATGTACTAAAAATGCTCACACATATGTTCCCATGAGAAGACATATGTTAATTTAAATGCCAGCCACACCTTGAAACTTGAAATCAAGAGACCCTAATCATACTCTGAATGTGACGAGAACTCATTGATGTCTTAGCATTATATTCTTTGTCTCCAATACAGGGACGCAAGTAAACTTTCTAAGATGGTTTGTTACTAAGTGAGAGGCCCCTCGAAAACTTGAAAGCACAAAGGCCATAATATGCATGTTTTTTTGAGGGAAGAGCATTAGAGGTCAAAATCCATTTCACATTTGGGGGTTATCTCTGCAGTCAATTTCAAATCTCCATTTCTTGCTTTGCTGTCCAAATATGGATGCCCCTAGTGTAAAATTAAGAGCTCTTTCTCCTGTGATTGTTGGCTTTTGACTCAAATGTTAGTGGAGTTACCAGGGCTCATGAAAACTAACTTTTCTCCATGTTCTTTGAGAAAGAAGTCCTGTGCACAGAGAGTAAATAATAATACAAGAGCTGAGTATTTTTTAGGTAAATTTACTTGAGAAAAATTTTACCCACTTGTAAGTATACAATCCAGTGGAATTTGGTACATTGACAGTGTCGTGCAGGCAGCTATCTAGTTCCAGAGCATTTTCATTACCTACAAAGTAATGCCAATTAAGAAGATATTTTTGGGCAACCCCTCTGGTCCCCTCCCACTGTGGGAGCTTTTCTGTCTTCACAATAAATCCTACTTTTTTAAAAAAAGAAGATAATTCTAATTTATCCTCCTATCCTTGGCAACCACTAATCTGTTTTCTATCTATGTATTTGCCTCTTCTGGATATTTCATATAAATGAACTCACACAACATGTATCCTTTTGTGTCAGACTTATTTCATCAAGCATGTTGTTTTCATGGTCCATGCATGTTGTACATTTCATGCATGCATGTTGTACGAGAAATGTATCATTTCATGTGTTTCTTTGTGATTAAGTATACATAACAATGCATACTATTTAAGCAATTGTTAAGTATCCTGTTCTGTATCATTAACTATATCCTTATTATTGTGTAGCCTCTGTGTCTGTCCATTTCCAGAATGTTTTCCATCTTCATCAACAGAAAGACTGAACTCATTAAACACTAACTTCCTGTTCTGCTCTTCCCTGAGTCCCCAAGAAAGCACCGTTCTGCTTTTATTCTCTATGTACTTGACTACTCCAAGTACCTCATATAAGTGGTTATATTTGACCTTTTGTACTTGGTTCCTTCAACTTGACATATACTCAAGGTTCACCCATGTTGGAGCACGTGTCAGAACCCCCTTTGTTTTTAAGGCTGAATATTATGTCATGGTATGGGTGGCCTGCAATGTGTTTATTTATCCATTCGTTGATGGACACTTGTGTTGCTTTAATCTTTTGGCTATTATAATACTTTTGTGAAGATGAGTGTACAAATATCTGAGTACCTGCTTTCAGTTCCTTTGGGTAGATACTCAGAAGAGGAATTGCTGGGTCATATATTAACTCCATGATTAACTTACACAGATTAATGGTCATGTTGTTTTACACAGTGTCTGCACCATTTTATTTTCCTCTTTTCTATTTATGGATGAATAATATTTCAGTTTATGATATATCACTTTTGTTTATCCATTCAGCTCCTGATGGACATTCAGGTTGTTTCCAACTTTTGGCTATTGTGAATAATGGTACTGTGGATACTTACGTAGACTTTTTTGTTCAATCACCTGTTTCCAATTCTTTGGGAGCACAGTGAGTCCTCACTTAATGTCATTGATAGTTTTTTTGACTCTGCTACTGTAAATTAAATGATGTATAATAAAAGAAATTTGGCAGCAAACAGGAGACACTTTTACTGTTGTCCTGCTGTTGTGCATTATTTCTGGGCAAAGACACATCACCCATCAAACTTCAAAAAACCTAATAGTAAACATTAAAATTAATGTGAGTTGTACATCCATTTAAGAAGGAGTAATACAAACAAGTGACAGCATTATTTACCCAATTATTCCAGTTCAAGGTCAAGGTGGCCTGAATGTACCCGAGCAGCTCAAGGTGCAAGACAGGACACCATTCCATCTCAGGAAGCACTCACACACACCCATCCTAACTCAGACTGGGACAATGTAGACACACACATTCACTAATCATGCACATCTTTGGAATGTGGGAGGAAATCAGAGTACCCAGAGAAAACCCATGAAGAAGTGGGGAGAACCTATGATTCCACATAGACGGTGGCTTTACCCAATAATTGATATATTTTTAAAATCAGTGTTATAACAATAATGTTGAATGAAATGATATTATTCAAGGACCTGCTATACACTCCTAGGAATGCAACTGTTGATTCATATAGTAATTCTATTTTTAACTGTTTGAGGCAATTATAAACAATATTACACATAGGTTGTACCATTTTCTATTCCACATAGAATGTTTTGTGTTTGATTTTTTTTTTTTTGGCCTTTTTAGTGTATATGAAAGAATGTCTCATTGTGGTTTCAATTTGCATTATGATAATGATATTATCTTTTCACGTGATTTTGGCCCTTTACATGTTTTTTAAGCAAAGCATAAGTTCAAACTCTTTTTCCATTTTATAATTGGGTTGTTAGCCTTTTGTTGTTGAGTCATGTGTTCTTTCTTTCTTTCTTTCTTTTTTATTTTTTTGAGTTGGGCTCTCACTATCATCCAGACTGGAGTGCAGTGGCCACTTCCGGCCACCGCAGCCTCAACCTGCTGGGCTCTGGCGATCCTTCCACCTCAGTCTTCCAAGTAGCTGGAACTACAGGCGCACGCTACCACACCCAGCTAATTTTATTTTTTTTGATTTATTGTAGAGATGAGGTCTCACCTGCCCAGGTGGGTCTCGAACCCGTGGGCTCAGGCAATCCACTCATCTCAGTCTCCCAAAGACGCTGGATTACAGGCTGAGCCACCGAGCCCGGCTTATGTTTTCTTTATATATTGTGGATAACAGACACTTGTGAGATTATATAATGTGGAAATGTTTTCTTTCATTCTCTGGGTTGTCTTTTCAATTTCTTGATAGTGTCTTGATACACAAAGTTCTTAATTTGAGGAAGTTTTTCTTTAGTTGTTTGTGCTTTTGGTGTCAGATCTAAGAAGCCATTGCTGAATCCAGGGTCATGAGGATTCCTCCCTCTGATTTCTTCTAGATTTAATATTTTTACCTCTTATACTTAGATCTTTGAATCATTTTGAGTTAATTTTTCTTTTTTTTATGTATTACAGTAGTTTATTACATCACTGATCATTTATTTATTTATTTATTTGAGTTGGAGTCTCACTCAGTTGCCCAGACTGGAGTGCAGTGGCCGCTCCTGGCCACCACAGCCTCGACCTGCTGGGCTCCGGCGATCCTTCCGCCTCAACCTTCCGAGTAGCTGGAATTACAGGCATGCGCTACCACGCCCGCCTGATTTTTTGATTTATTGTAGAGATGAGGTCTCGAGCCCGCGGGCTCAGGCAATCCACTCACCTCAGCCTCCCAAAGGTGCGGGATTACAGGCTGAGCCACCGAGCCCGGCTTTATTTATTTTTATTTTTATTTTTTTTTGAGTTGGACTCTCACTCTGTCACCCAGACTGGAGTGCAGTGGCCGCTCCCGGACACCGCAGCCTCGACCTGCTGGGCTCCCGCGATCCTTCCGCTTCAGCTTTCCAAGTAGCTGGAACTACAGGCGCGCGCAACCACGCCTGGCTAATTTTTTGATTTATTGTAGAGATGAGGTCTTGCCAAGTTGCCCAGGTGGCTCTCGAACCCGTGGGCTTAGGCAATTCACTCACCTTGGCCTCCCAAAGCGTGGGATTACAGGCTGAGCCACTGAGCCTGGCCCATCACTGATCTTTTAAAAGGGTTTTTTTTTTGGTTTGTTTTCTTTTAGTTGGAGTCTCACTCTGTCGCCCAGAATGGAGTGTAGTGACCGCTCCTGGCCACCGCAGCCTCGACCTGCTGGGCTCCGGCGATCCTTCCGCCTCAGCCTTCCAAGTAGCTGGAACTACAGGCTTGCACCATCATGCCTGGCTAATTTTTAAAAAAATTTATTGTAGAGATGAGGTCTTGCCAAGTTGCCCAGGTGGCTCTCGAACCCGTGGGCTTAGGCAATTCACTCACCTTGGCCTCCCAAAGCGTGGGATTACAGGCTGAGCCACTGAGCCTGGCCCATCACTGATCTTTTAAAAGGGTTTTTTTTTTGGTTTGTTTTCTTTTAGTTGGAGTCTCACTCTGTCGCCCAGAATGGAGTGTAGTGACCGCTCCTGGCCACCGCAGCCTCGACCTGCTGGGCTCCGGCGATCCTTCCGCCTCAGCCTTCCAAGTAGCTGGAACTACAGGCTTGCACCATCATGCCTGGCTAATTTTTAAAAAAATTTATTGTAGAGATGAGGTCTTGCCAAGTTGCCCAGGTGGCTCTCGAACCCGTGGGCTTAGGCAATTCACTCACCTTGGCCTCCCAAAGCGTGGGATTACAGGCTGAGCCACTGAGCCTGGCCCATCACTGATCTTTTAAAAGGGTTTTTTTTTTGGTTTGTTTTCTTTTAGTTGGAGTCTCACTCTGTCGCCCAGAATGGAGTGTAGTGACCGCTCCTGGCCACCGCAGCCTCGACCTGCTGGGCTCCGGCGATCCTTCCGCCTCAGCCTTCCAAGTAGCTGGAACTACAGGCTTGCACCATCATGCCTGGCTAATTTTTAAAAAAATTTATTGTAGAGATGAGGTCTTGCCAAGTTGCCCAGGTGGCTCTCGAACCCGTGGGCTTAGGCAATTCACTCACCTTGGCCTCCCAAAGCGTGGGATTACAGGCTGAGCCACTGAGCCTGGCCCATCACTGATCTTTTAAAAGGGTTTTTTTTTTGGTTTGTTTTCTTTTAGTTGGAGTCTCACTCTGTCGCCCAGAATGGAGTGTAGTGGCCACTCCCGGCCACCGCAGCCTCGACCTGCTGGGCTCCAGAGATCCTTCCACCTCAGTCTCCCAAGTAGCTGGAACTACAGGTGGGAGCTACCGTGCCCAGCTAATTTTTTTGATTTATTGTAGAGATGAGGTCTCCCCAAGTTGCCTGGGCTGGTCTCGAACCTGTGAGATCAGGCAATCCACTCACCTCAGCCTCCCAAAGGTGCGGGATTACAGGCTGAGCCACCGAGCCCAGCCCATCACTGATCTTTTAAAAGGTTTTTTGAACATGTTAGCAGACTTTATTCTATATTTTAATTACATTTGCTTTACACAACCATTGAAAACTTTACAAAAACATCAAGTACCTAAAAATGGTTAAGGCTTTTTTTTCCTTTTCCTCCTTAAAGAGTATAAGCTGGGGGTGGGTCTTTGTGGACACCCCTATTTTCCAAGGGCATGTGATCAATTCTCTCTCAAACTTTTTAAAAACAGAAATCCATATGTAAACAGGGCCAGTCTATGATAAATTAACTTGGATGATAGTGTCAATTTTCAAAACATCTTTAGTAAGTAAAAGGGAGACATAAAATGTGGTTTTCTTGGTAAATCTTAATTGCAAAATTCTTCTTTCAGAACATTTTTCTTGCTGCATTTTCTGCTTTTTCAACCATGATCTCTGAGAACTCCCTTTGGTTATGTCTTCTAAACTCAGATCAGCCATCAGTTCTTCCACAATAGTTCTTTTCCTTTGCTTCTTGGGAATTTGTGAATGGTAGAAATTAGCTGGATTGTCAACAACAGTTCCAATCTGGAAGTACTTGGGGAAGCCATCTCTATCATTTTTCTTGTAAAACCTTTTTGGGTCCATGCTTGCTCTTGTCTTCAGTGCTTTGAGATCATTTTTCAGTTCTGGAGCTTTCATACCAAACCAGCCATCCCTGGCTGTATTTTGTTGCTCTTTTCTGCACTTTTTCTGAAGTTGATACTTTGATTCCCTATATGGTTGGACACAGGGTTTTTTTCCCCAAAATCAGGATGTAATGATGAACTTCTGCAGAAGCTCATTTTGCTCTTTCTCCTTGATCTGTGTTCGGGTTCTCTTGTTAGATTGCAGTTTGTCTGCACTAAAATTAAGATACAAACCACCCAACTTCTTGATATTCAGAGCATATCAAGAAGTTGCTGCTGCTTGTCAACTTCAGAAGTTTAACATTTGTGCTACTTCGTGAGTCATCTCCATCACTAAATTCATCTTCACTTTTGTCATGGTCTAATGTTTCTTCTTTACTTTTTAAATCCTTTTCCTCCTCTTCTTTTTCCTCCTCAAGGGCAACCTCACTTGCCTTGTCTTTCTCTTCCAAGTTAAAAAAAATTTTTTTTTGGTCAGAGTCTCACTCTGTCACCCAGGCTGGAGTGCAATGGCATGCTCATGGCCTCCACAGCTTCTACGCAGTCGTGGGTTGGTGGGGCTGTGGAGGAAGGGAGCAGCGTGGCTGGGTTTAGGGGTGCGCAAGTTTGAAAGGATATGGAGGTATCTTGTAAAAAGAAGACAAGGAGCGATAGGACTCGACTGGGGAGTAGCGTTTGAAGGCCTTTGTAGCTTAGGAGGTGCTGTAGATGGTGGGGGGAGGTTACTGTGATAGGGGCCCCGAAGGTGAGTTTTTTGGATTTGCACACCAGCATGTGGGTGGCAGACAGCGCTCGCAGACATGGGGCCCAGCCCTGGACGGTGTGGTCTAACTGCTTTGAGAGATAGGCCACTGGGGTGAACGCCTGTCCATAAAGCTGCCCTAGGACTCCCAGGGCCACCCCTTTGTTTTCGTGCACATATAAGATGAAAGGTCGGTGTATATCCGGCAGATGGAGAGCCGGTGCCCTCATGAGGGCTTGCTGAAGGGCAATAAAAGGTTGTTTGACGGAGGAGGGTGTTAGGAGTGGCTCATTGGGTTCTCCCTTTATGAGAGTATAGAGTGGCTTTGCAAGTAGGGCAAAGTTGGGAATCCACACCCGAAAGTATCCAGCCAGCCCCAAAAATGATTGGATTTCCTCTTTAGTCTTGGGTATATTTAGGGATTGGATTAAGACTTTTCGGTCCATTGTTATGGCCTTTTGTCGGTGTGAGACGGCTATCCCCAGATATGTGACTTGTGTGGCAGACAGTTGGACTTTCTGAGGGGATACCTGGTATCCCTTTTCTGCTAGAAAGTTAAGAGTGAGTGCAGTGTCCGTTTGAGAATCAGCTAAAGAAGGGCTACACAGAAGGAGATCGTCCACATACTGAATAAGGGTGGATTTTGTAAGTGAGAGAGACTTAAGATCTGCTGCTAAGGTTTGACCGAACAGGTGGGGGCTATCTCGAAATCCTTGTGGCAGGACTGTCCAGGTGAGTTGTGAATGGCGAGATGTTGGGTCAGTCCACGTGAACGCGAAGATGTTTTGTGAGTCCG
>NW_007252173.1:0-931 GCF_000164805.1 Carlito syrichta | reverse complement strand
TCAAAAGAGGCTTTTAGTAATGTTTCCCAGGCCCCTCAAGGTTACTTTCTGTTTTAGCTGATCTGTCATAAAAGTGTCTGATTATTATATTATGAGTTCAGTGAAAACCTACTCTATAAATGTTAACTTAGAGTTTTAACTATAGAATTAAGTAGAAACCTTAATATTAATCCTTATCCTAAGTTAGTGAAAGCAGTGTTATAAATCACCTACATAACTCCTAGATAAGTGTTAGAACTTATAATGAATTCATAATGAACTACTATAAACTTGTGCTTCTAAAAATCCTTATGTCTAAACACTAAACTGCATAATCCTAAATCTAATAAGGAGTGGATATACTTATATCATTTATTACTTAAGCAATATCTAGTAACTTATAACCAAGTGAAAGAAAGCATTCTTGATGTGCTTCAGAGTTTAACCCCTGCATATTAGAAAAGGCCAAGTGGCATAGTGGGAAAAATGGAAAAATAAACCATGATATTTCCAGGTTAGCTGTGATTCTTCGCATAAACATGCCATCTTCTTTCATGACTGCACAGAATTTCTTCAGCTGTATCAACAGCAAAGATGGAAGACAGAAGGGCCTCAGCTGCCTGGGCTCGCTTTGTGGCCAGGGGTCCTCAGCGCACCTGGACTTTGTCATCAGGCGGGCCTCCAAGGCTGGCTCCCAACAGGCGCAGATACCCCTTCTGTAATAAAGAGTTGATGACAGGTTGAAGTCCCAGGAGGCTGGAGGTAGGAAGAGAGTATTGCAGTTGGTTGGGGTAGGCAGAGGGGTTTTTGAGCTGAATGTGAACTGGGGGGCAGTGTGCTAAGGAGGGGGAGTTTACGTCCCATACTTGGGGATTTACTACAGAAGAGGGTAAAGGAGGAAGTGAGTCCGTTGGGGAATCTTCAGTAGTGAGAAAGGCCAAAAATGGGTTTG
>NW_007252172.1:168769-173061 GCF_000164805.1 Carlito syrichta | reverse complement strand
CAGCTCTCCCCTTAGTACATCTCAAAACTGCAAAAAGGACCACCTCCAACCTACAGTGCAACTTCAGAATTGAACAAAGTAAGAGGACATACATAAAGAATAGGAGATTGAACAAACAGAAGTAAAGCCAATCCCTTTACCCCTGAATAACAGAATTAAAGAAGACGGTAACGTCGAGGGAAGGAAAAAGTAAGGAGGGGGAAAAACCGCACAAATGAAGAAAAACCAAAAGAAGAATATAGGTCTTACACAGACCCCTGGGAGATCAGACAATGAGAAAACAGATTCTGGAACACAGACAATGAAGAGTCCCCAGAATGACTGGCTACATGCAACAAACCCAGACATCAAGACATTAATGGAGAGAATTAAAAAAATTGAGGAGAGACAAGAGGAAAATAGGAAGGAGCTGTTGTCAGAAATGACAGCAGTAAAGAATACTGTGATGGAAATGAACAACAGACTAATAAGCATGGAAAGCAGAATCAGCCAAGCCGAAGAAAGAATCTCAGAGTTCGAAGACCAAAACACAGAACTAACCCAAACTGTCAAAAGCATAGAAAAGAAGTTCAAAAAGACAGAACAAAACCTGCAAGAGATGAATGATCACTTCAAGAGACCAAACCTAAGAATAATTGGGCTTCCTGAGGCAGAAAGAGAAACCGAAGCCACACTGGAACAAACATTTCATGAAATCATTCAAGAAAACTTCCCTCATCTCATTAAGGATGAAAAAATTCAAACACAAGAGATTCAGAGAACCCCTGTAAGACAACAAACGAGAAGACCAACTCCCAGACACATAATAATTCGCCTAAACAAAGTAACTATGAAAGGGAAAATCCTAAAGGCAGCAAGAGAAAAAGGCCAGACTACCTACCAGGGAAAATCAATTAGAATAGCAGCAGATTTATCAACAGAAACCCTTCAGGCCAGGAGAGCCTGGAGCCCTATCTTTAAAGTTCTAAAAGAGAAACAATTTCAACCAAGAATAACCTACCCAGCCAAACTAAGCTTCATAAATGAGGGAGAATTGAAATCTTTTCTAGACATCCAATCCCTAAGAACTTACGCCGCCACCAGATCACCTCTACAAGAAACACTCAAGAAAGTACTGAACACAGAAGAAAAAAGAACAACAGCATTCTTCACAAGAGTAGAGGCAAAAGATTAAAAACACACATGAGCCAACTCCAAAACCCAAAGAAAGACAACAAATAAACAGGAACAACTCTGTAAGAACCTTATGACAGGGATCAACTTTTGCATTTCAATTATTAGCCTAAATGTGAACGGACTAAATGCACCACTGAAAAGACATAGATTGGCAAAATGGATAAAATATCATCAGGCAACAATCTATTGCCTTCAAGAGACTCACCTCACTAGAAAGGACATCCACAGACTCAAAGTAAGAGGATGGGAAACAAACTTCCAGGCAAACGGAATACAAAGAAAGGAGGAGTAGCCATCTTAATTTCAGACAAATACCCTTCAAGCTATTAAAAATCAAAAAAGATACAGAAGGCCACTACATAATGATAAAAGGCTCAATCCATCAACAAGAAATATCTATCCTAAATATATATGCACACAACACAGGTGCGCCGACTTTCATAAAGCAACTTCTTGGAAAACTAAAGAAAGATATTGACTCTAACACTATCATAACTGGGGACTTTAATACCCCACTCACAACACTAGACAGATCATCAGGACAAAAAATCAGCAAGGAGATCCGGAACCTCAATGTGACTTTGGATCAAATGGACTTAATTGATACCTATAGAACACTCCATCCAAAGACCACAGAATACACATTCTACTCATCACCACATGGAACATATTCTAAGATCGACAACATACTCGGCCATAAATCAAGCATAAGCAAATTTAAAAGGACCAAAATTCTGCCAAACACCCTCTCGGACCACAGTGGAATAAAAATAAACATTGACACCAACAAAGTCCCCCCAAAACCCACAAAGACATGGACACTAAACAGCATGATGCTAAACAACTCCTGGGTCAATGACAAAATCAAAACAGGGATCACAAGATACCTGGAAACAAATGAAAATGAAGAAACATCTTACCAAAATCTCTGGGATGCCCTGAAAGCTGTACTAAGAGGGGAATTTATATCCATACAAACACACATGAAGAAAATGGAAGGAACAGAAATTCACAACCTAACAAGCCACCTAAAGAAGCTAGAAAAGCAAGACCACAAAAACCCTAATTTCAGCAGAAGAATCCAGATCACCAAAATAAAAGCCCAAATCCAGGACATAGAAGACAAAAAGATAATACAAAAAATCAATGAAACAAAAAGCTGGCTCTTCGAAAGGGTAAACAAGATTGATGGTCCCCTAGCTAGACTGACCAAGAAAAAACGAGAAAAAAACCAAATAAGCATAATCAGAAACACAAAAGATGAAGTCACATCTGACCCTGAAGAAATACAAAAGATCATTAGAGACTACTACGTACACTTGTATGGAAACAAACTTGAAAACCATAAGGAAATAGAGGACTTTCTGACATCACACAACCTACCTAGGTTGGAACAAGAAGAAATTGAGACCCTAAATAAACCAATAACAATCAAGGAAATCGACCACGTAATAAGAAAACTTCCTACAAAAAAAAGCCCTGGTCCAGATGGCTTTCCAGCAGAATTCTACAAGACATTTAAGGAGGAGCTGATACCAATCCTACTGAAGGTATTCCAGGCGATTGAAAAAGATGGAACTCTCCCCAAATCATTTTACGAAGCCAACATCACATTGATACCCAAGCCAGGTAAAGATCCAACAAAGAAAGAGAACTACAGGCCAATATCTTTGATGAACACGGATGCTAAAATTCTCAACAAAATCCTAGCAAACCGGATTCAGCAATACATCTCAAAAATCATCCACCATGACCAAGTAGGCTTCATTCCTGGCATGCAAGGCTGGTTTAACATTCGTAAAACCATAAATGTAATTAAATACATCAACAGATGTCAAAACAAAAACCACATGATCATATCATTAGATGCAGAAAAAGCTTTTGATAAAATCCAGCACCCCTTCTTGATAAAAACCCTTGAACATCTAGGCATACGGGGAACATACCTCAAAATAGTAAAAGCCATCTACGAGAAACCCACAGCCAGCATACTCCTAAATGGACAAAAATTGGAACCAATTCCCCTGAAAACTGGAACTAGACAAGGATGCCCACTCTCTCCCCTCCTGTTCAACATAGTATTGGAAGTCCTGGCTAGAGCAATCAGAGAAGAGGAGGCAATCAGAGGTATTCAAATAGGAAAAGAGGAAGTCAAGTTATCTCTCTATGCAGATGATATGATGGTGTACGTTGAAAACCCAAGAGAATCTGTCAAAGGCCTCCTTACATTGATAAAGGCCTTTGGCAAAGTCTCAGGATACAAAATAAATGTACAAAAGACAATCGCATTTCTCTACACCAATAATAAACAAACAGAAACCCAAATAAAAAACACAATTCCATTCACAATAGCCACAAAAAAAATGAAATACCTTGGCATCTTCCTAACCAGAGACGTGAAAGACCTTTACAATGAAAATTACAAAACACTGCTCAAAGAAATCAAAGCTGACACGAACAAGAGGAAAAATATCCCATGCTCATGGATCGGAAGAATCAACATTGTGAAGATGTCCATCTTACCTAAGGCAATCTACAAAACAAAGCAGGTGGTATCACAATACCAGACTTCAAACTTTACTATAAAGCTACAATCATCAAAACAGCTTGGTATTGGTACAGGAACAGGTATATAGATCAATGGAACAGAATTGAGATTCCAGAAGCAAAACTTCAATTCTTCAACCAACTCATCTTCAACAAAGCCCCCACCACCTACCAGTGGGAAGAGGAGACCCTATTCAGTAAATGGTGCTGGGAAAACTGGCTGACCACATGCAGAAGATTGAAACAGGACCCCTATCTATCCCCATGCACAAAGGTTAACTCCAAATGGATCAGAGACCTAAATGTAAAACCTCAAACCATAAGAACCTTAGAAAAGGAAGGAAATACTCTCATGGAAATCGGAACTGGCATCCAATTCCTGTACAAAACCCGAAACCCACAGGACTTAAGAGAGAAGATAAACAAATGGGACCTTATTAAACTGACAAGCTTCTGCAAAGCCAAAGAAACCATCAAGAGAGCAGGAGACAGCCTACAGACTGGAAAAAGTCTTTGTCAACTCTCGGTCTGACAAAGGCTGAACATCCTGGATTTACAAGGAACTGAAA
>NW_007252172.1:25844-168143 GCF_000164805.1 Carlito syrichta | reverse complement strand
ATAAGAAAATGACTGACGGTACTGGGAAACTATGGGGGGGAGGGGGATGGGATTAACAGTAGCAAATATCTGTCTGGGGCTGGGAAAACACCTCTTATCAACAGGGTGTCTGAATGAAACGTAGTTGTACACCTAACCCTTAACTGTACCCCACAAAACCATAATAAAAAATACTGATTAATTTAAAACAAAAAAAAAGAGACATGACAATTATTACCAAAGAAATATCAAGGATAATAAGAGACTATTATGAACAACTATACCCTAAAAAATTGCAAAATCTAGAAGAAATGGATGAATTGCTGGACAAATATAACCTAGCAAGATTGAAATATGAAGAAACAGAAAACTTCAACAGACTTATAATGAGTAATGAGATTGAACAAGTAATAAATACTCTCCACCAAGGAAAAACTCATGACCTGATAGTTTCACTGGTGAATTCT
Source organism: Carlito syrichta (assembly GCF_000164805.1). NCBI lineage: Eukaryota > Metazoa > Chordata > Mammalia > Primates > Tarsiidae > Carlito > Carlito syrichta. The sequence continues at coordinate 167,697 of NW_007252172.1, read as the reverse complement.
ACTAAACATTTAAAGAACAACTAAGCTTTTTCCAAGAATCAAAGAGGATAGACTTCTTCCAAACTCATTTACCAGGCATATATTAATTTTAGACAGAACAGACTTCAGAGCAAGGAAAGTAATCAAAAATAATGAGGGATATTACATAATGAAGAAAGTATCCGTTTCCAAGACAACCTAACAATCATTAACTTGCATATGCCTAAAAACAGAGCATAAAACAATATGAGGAAAAAACTAATAAAAATGAAAGGAGAAATAAACACACTATTATAGTTTAAAATGTCAACCCTTGGATCAAACATGGACAGATCCAACATATAGAAAATCAGAAAGATATACTTAAAATCAACAAAACCATTAATCAACTAGATATAATAAGTATGTATAGACTACTTCATCCAGCAATGGTGGAATATACCATGTTCTCAAGTTCAATGGAACATTCCCCAATATAGAACACACTTTGTGCCTTAAAACAAACATTAGCAATTTTTTAATAGAAATTTTATAATGTCTGCCCTCAGACCATGATAGAATCAAAAGGCAAATCAATAACAATAAGATAGTTGGAAAACCCTAAAAAACTTGGAAAATAAACAACAGACTTCTAAATAATGCATTGGACAAATAAAAATATTGAGAGAAATTTCAAAATTATTTTGAACTAGACAAAATTAAAATACAACTTATCAAAATATGTGGAATACAGAAGAAGCAGTACTTGGAAAAAACAGCATTGATTACACACATTAGTAAGGAAGCAAGATCTAAAATCAATAATCTAAGCTTCTACTTTAGAAAACTAAAAAGAGAAAAGCAAATTAAATTCAGAGTGAAAGAAAATAAATAAGAATTAGAACAGAAATAAATGAATTTAAAAATATAAGATCAATTGAGAAAAATCAAAATAAAAACTGATTCTCTGGAAAAAAAAACAATAAACTTCATAAGCCTCCAACCATGCTCACTACAAAAAAGGACACAAATTGTTGATATCAGATGAAAGAGGGGACATCACAACAGATGTCATTGATATTAAAATAACATGAAAATACTACTAAAAATATGCTCAAAATTTGATCACCCTGATGAAATAGATTATTTGAAAAACATAATTTGTGAAAACGCACACAATAAAAAAAAGACAATTTGTATAGATATATCTGTTAACAAATTGAATCAATTAATAACCTTCCCTTAAGAAAGCAACAGGCCCAGATGGGTACACTGGTGAATTCTATCAAACTTTTAGAAATAAAGTACACCAATTATCTACAATCTCTTCCACAAGACAGACACAGAGGAAATACTTTCTAACTTAATCTATAAATATTCTATGAGGCCACTATTAACCTACTATTTAATTAGACAAAGACATCACAAGAAAACTATAAACCAATAGTTTCATGAACATAGGCCAAAATTACTCAGTACAATATTAGCAGATCCAATAAAACAATGTATAAAAAGAATTCTATACCATGATTAAATGGAATTTATGCTAGGTATGCAAGGCTGGTTAAAATTTCAAAAATTAATCAATGTAATTTTTCTCTTCAACAGGCTAAAGAAAAGAATCACAATTTATATCAACTGATGCAAAAAAAAAGCAACATTTGGCAAAATCTAACATCCATTCCTGACAAAAATTCTCAGCCAACTTGATATAAAGGGAAACTTACTTGACTTGATAAAGGACATCTACATGAACCCTACAGCCAACCTCATAATTAATGATGGCAAATTTAAAGCCTTTCTGTTAAGGTCATGGACAACACAAAGATGTCCCTTTTCATTACTTTTTCAATATCATTCTGAAATATCTAGGTAATGCAATAAAAAGAAAGAGAAATATATTCGTAAAATTAAACATTAGGGAAACACAATCCAATTTAAAAATATATAAAATATTTGAACACATACCTTCCTATTAAAACTATATGCAATGGCAAAAACACTTTTGAGAAGATACTCAATATGATTTGTCATTGGGGAACTGCAAATTAAAACAACATGAGATACCACTGAACAGCTATCAGAATGGTTAAAATTCAACAAACTGACTTCATAAAATGCTGGCAAGAATTTTGAGCATCATTTCTTGCTGGTGGAATTTCAAAATAGTAAAGCCACTTTGAAAAGTAGTTTAACGGTTTCTAACAAAGCTGAACATTTTACCATATGACCCAGCACTCACACTTTTAGGTATTGATCCAAATATGTTGAAAACTTATATTCACACAAAACCTGCAGCCAGATGTTTATTGCAGCTTTATTCGTACATGACCTGAATCAAAAACAATCAATGGATAAACTGCTACATCTATTCAATGAAATATCATTCAGTGTTAGAAAAAGTTAGCTATCGAGCAGTAAGTAGACACTGAAGAATCTTAAATGCATATTGTTAAGTGTAAGAAACCAATCTGAAGTACTGATAAATACCACAACATAGATGAACCTCAAAAACATTCTACTAAGTGAAAAAAGCCAGAAACAAGAGGTCATATATTGTATGAACTTATTTATGTGAAATATACAGAATAAGAAATGCTAATAAACAGAACACAGATTAGTAGTTGTCTGGGGTTGTAGGGAGGGGGAAAGGGTAAGTGACCATCTCGGATGATGAAAATATTTTGGAACTAGATAGAAGTGATGCTTGCACAATATTTTGAATGCATTATATTACACCGAATTATATACTTTATAACAGTTCATTTTAATGTGACTTTTACTTCAATTAAAAATAAAAAGGAAAGCAACTATTCTCTCTTTAGATGAGGTACCTTCAACTAGCCTGCTTAAAAGCAAGTCTTCAAAAACTGAAGGATGGCCAGTATGTTTAGCTCCCAATTATATTGACCTTCAAAACAGTGAGCTGGTGAAATCTGGAAAAGAATCCTCTTATGAGCAAAAGCATTGGCATCAGAAAAATCTGGTGACTAGCTCTGTTTTGCTATTTAAAATTCAAATTTAAAAACCTAGGGATAATAATTCCTGTTTTGCAGGGTTATAGTGAAGATTGGTATGAAGCATAGAAAGTAATTAACACAGTATATGGCACATGATTATTCTTCAACTTTGACACTCTTGGATGAAATAACATATGATTAATTGAACCCTATATTTCAATGCATAAACAAGCCCCAGATTTCATTTATTATATATTCTATAAAATAAAAATGTTTGTATATTCAATATTGAGTTATTCATTCATCAACAAATGAATTAGTAACTTAAATATAAATGCCTCAAACTAGTTTTAGACAGTAATTGAAGTAAATTGTCAAATGTTATTTTTGCAAGCTGACTATACTACTGAAAACCTTCTCTCAAACATTAAATTAGATGAAAAAAAATAAAAAAGACCTTAGGGTAGTTGTTCTCCAACTTCACTCTGTATCAGAATCATTTGATGGGTCTACTGAGCCCTGTCCCCAGAATTTTTGATTCATTTGTTCTCAGGCAAGGTCAAATGGCATGATTTTTAAAAGTCACCAGTTGATAATAATGATACAACACTGCCCCAGGGTATCATTGTTAAAATTTCATATTTGAAACCATACTATGAAAAAAAAGGACTATCATTTATGGTCAAATTATACCTGCTTTGTAAACTGCTTTCACACATTGTTAATGAGGAGAGTTGATATACTGAATTTATGGTAGTTTACATTTGTCCAAGCTGCTCTCTTAACCACTTTTATATAAAATAAACAAATACACAGAAGTTATTGCTAAAAAATGTGATCATCCCTAAAAATTATTTTAAATGATATTATATGATAAGTCAGTCACATCAAGTATTATTTTACCCGTTAGTGCCTTTTAAGTAATGACTTAAACTGTAAAGAAACTACATTCCTAAAAGAAATATCAGTATTTCCTTTACATAATGTATGTCAGCTACAATCAAACAATTTCCATTCTTCTGGAAAAATAATCACTTACATGTTATAAATTACATTTACTAATGTTCTCTTAATTACTGTAAAAATCTTAGCCTTCTATATCTCAGAAAAAAAGCTATTTTTTCAAACTTATACTTTGTTACTCTACATTTCTGAAATTTGAAACTATATAATTCTCTTGCAGATTGTCTATTATCTATTATGGAAATAATATATATTAAATGAATTTTTATAGCAAACACTTTCCTGAAGCAGAATTGACAGGAACATAGACTTGAGTTTGAATTCCCATTGCAGCTTTCTTGTGTATTAGCCCTTTTATTATGCTAGATGATAAATGGCATCACAATAAGATATAGATTATATAAAACAACATGAAAGTCAGGCTTTAAAAGGTAAAGCAATTAATGAGATGTGAGAATTGGAGAGGGGAAAGTAGGTAGTGATGGTGATATTATGATAACTTGTTTCAATAAAAGTTGGAACTTCCTTTCAGAAACCAGAACTAGATTCATTCAAACACACAGCTTACCAAGTGAGAATAAATAAAAGACTTCTGATGTCAATAAGTGCAAATATGAATGATTCCCCCCCAGGTATAGTGGAGATAAGTATTGGTTTTAGGAAACCAAAATGTGAACAGTATTAAACACTCATACCAGAGATCTTGTAATCTAGAATTCTACTTGTATACTGCAAAATATTGCCAGTCCAAATGCAAGAATGCCTAGCCAAAAATGAAAGGGAACTAAATTATATTCTAATGTTAAATGAAAACCTCCAAAATATTAGCATAATTCTATGTTTCATTTCAAGAAAAAATCCAGCTTTTAATGAAGATTAAGTAGTTGAAATATCTAACTTTATTAAGTTTTTTTTTTCTTTTTTGAGGCTATAATTTTGGCGGAAATTCAAGCCCTCTATGAAAAGCAGAAATAAATGCCTGAAGCAAAAGTACATATATTCAGAAAAACTAAGAAGAACCTGGAACAATGGAGATAATCATTATTATCAAGCTTATTATTTTATGAGATAAAATCTCCTTTCTGGATCATTTCTGCTACCATGGGAGTTTGAAAAATTAACTATGTGAAATTCGTAAGACAGCTCTTCAAATCAAAGCTTGATATTTGTAGGTATGTTTTTCTTGTCCATGAATGAGGAACTACATCTACCTGCAAAGCAGGTGTTAAGTTACTAGTCACTTTTCCATTGCCTGGCACTAAGAGGACACAAACAAATGTGCTCTTCTACAACACAAATTTAATTGCTAATATTAAAACATGTTCTTAGTTTGTCTATTTATTTGTATTGCACAGCATGTCACATCAATCATATCTGTGTAATAACGTGAGATAGAAAGGGAAGTATGACTCCTATAAATAAAATGTCTGGATTGATGGTTGATTTGGATCACCTGTGTTGCTTTTCATCATTATGACAACTAGAAGTTATGATGAATGGTAAAGTCTTGCTTGTAAGCCCCAAATCCACAGAGCACCTCATTAATATGCTGCTTAGAACAGCAGATTTTGTGATATGTTGGGTACATGAATTTTCCTAACTACATACAAAATATAAGCCGGGCTTGGTGGCTCAGCCTGTAATCCCGCGCCATTAGGAGGCTGAGGTGAGTGGATTGCCTGAGTCTGCGGGTTCAAGACCCACCTGGGCAACTTCGCGAGACCTCATCTCTACAAAAATCAAAAATTAGCCAGGCATGGTAGCGTGCGCCTGTCGTTCCAGCTACTTGGAAGGCTGAGGTGGAATGATCGCCGGAGCCCAGTAGGTCGAGGCTGCGGTGGCCGGGAGCGGCCACTGCACTCCAGTCTGGGTGACAGAGTGAGACTCCTCAAAACAAACAAACAAACAAGCAAAAAACCACCCCCAAAACAAAACCAAAATATAGTCAGTACACCAGCTTCACTTGCAGGATGCTTATTTCAAAAGTACATTTGTTGGTCCCATCAAAATGTCTGGATATCATCCCCGAAAGCAAACTTTAATTACTTGGGGAGCTTTTGGATTCCCCAAAATATATTAGTAAAATATTGGAAAAATTTTGGAAAATAACAATAACTAAGTCCCATCTCATATCAATTAGATTTTCAATATCTGGGGCTGGGGATGAGTATCACTATTTTTTAAAAACTCCTCAGGTAATTGTAATGTGTAGGTGTGGTTAAGGTTGAAAATCATTAGTAGTGAATCTGAACTTTTGGGGTGAGACTTAGGAAACAGGTCATATTAGCTCCTCAGGTGATCCTTGCCCTTTGTGGTTAAAGAACTAGTGCTATAGAAGGTCCTGACATCTTTTGTGAAGGAGTCTTTGCCCTCCGCAGATGACTGACTGATCCAACTCTTACCTTGTGTTTAACATTTCTTGCTCAACTATGATGCTGAGAAAGGTAGGAGTCTTTTAGTTGCAGATCTACCTTTCTGGAAGTTGAATGAGAGAACATATTCAAGCAAGTTTTCTTAGTTCTTTTTCAAGGCTAAAACGATGATTGATTGATCAAGGCCTATGGTTTCTAATCAGCTTTATTCACTTCTTACACTCTCATTCCAGAGAATTTCCCCTCCAAGCTCTATGACGATTATGTTTATTTGTATAGCCAGAAACTTGGTTCTGTTGATATTTTGGAAATGGCTGTCACCATATCCCACTGACCTAGCTCTTCCTTTTTCTTTGATAAGTAACTGTCATTCTACTTTTTTCTTTTCACCCAGCATACTACAGAATTGTTTATCATTTACTTGTCTTTCTTTACCCTTTGTGCTAGTTTTATTTAAAGTAAGTTTTTATTCTAACCTCTGCATGTATCACAATAACAGACTGATGGATATCTAGAAAAAAGACATCTCTGGCTATTTTCAGACTGTATTAGAAGTTTTAAACTGGAGTATTAGTGAAAAAAGTAATGTATATGTAAAGGGGAAAAAAGAATGAGAGGGTATGGTGTCAACACTTTCAAGTATGAAGTGTCATCACCTTCTGGTATGGAGTGCAAAGTCCTTATCAGGAACAGGTTTCAACAAGTGATTTTCTAGTATTTATAAAAGTTGAATATAAAAGAAAATGAGATTGTATAATTTTTCCTCTTCTAAACTCTCCATATTTCACATCATTTTGAATCCTAAATTAGAGGTCTTTGTAGGCATCACATTAGTGTAGTCCCATACAAATATAAGCGAAGATATAAAATGTTCAAGTAATTTACCAAATATTATTATCCTTATTTTAGGAATACCCTTAAATTTTATTTGCGATGACTTAATTGGAGTCTAACGTCAATTAAATTCTGTAAATGTTTTCAGAACTATTGCCCTAATATTTGTGAATGTTAGGAGAAATGAAAGAGGAATGAGAGAAGGAGCAAAACCTCAGGGAAGGGAAGGGAAGGGAATAAAGGAAGGTAAATGTTACACTATGACTAGCTTGTTCTTATTTATTCTTTTATTATACTTTAGTATTGGAAGAAATAAAGCCGTTGTATTTCAGTCTTTTCTTACTTAAAAAAATTAACCTTAGTAGAGAAAAAAAAAATACAAGGTAAAGACTATTTGAGTTTGGGTATTGCTTTACTTTGTTTAAAATGGAAGTAGAGTGGAACAAAAGAGTTGAAGTAGAATAGTCTTCTAAGCATGATAAACAAAGTTGAAGCTACAGTTAAGTGTTCCTTTTTTTATTATTATAAAGATGTGGGGTACAATTCAAGGTTAGGTGTACAAACGTTGATTATGCAGGTACCCTTGTTGATGAGGTATGCCCCTCCTTCCCCCCCAGAAGATTCCCTCAACTATTTAAAAATACTTTACCTTGATAGTTATTTATTCAACAAAATAAACACTGCTAAATAAATTAATATACATATTTATACAAATATGTAAGTCGATGTTATTTGGATGCATTAAGTGATGTTTCCCATTATCTTTTAAGTCCTTTATAAAGATTGACTATTTAATTTAGGAAAAGCTTTGCATCGTCTCCAATAATCTTTCAGTTTGGTATTGGAGAGTGAAATACTTTCCACAAACATCTACGATAATTTTAATCTCTCCACCATTCCTAATTATTATAATACCATAAGAAAGGGGTTTGCAATAGTGGGAAATAAATAAATAAATAAAATAATTTTAAAAATAAAAATAATTATTTTATAAAAATATTACCAAAATGTAATAGTGGTTGAGAGTTCAGACTGTAGTGCAGTAATTCTCAATCAGGCAATTTTGTTCCATAGGAGAAAACTGACAGTGTTTGAAACTATTTTGAGCATTTTACAAGGCAAAGACAGTCCCTCCACAACAAAGAATTGATAGACCCAAAATGTCAGTAGTATCAAGGTTGAAAAGCCCTGCCCTATCAAAAACAATTTGGTTCAAAATCATTGACTTACTACTTAATAGCTGTGTGATTTGGGGCAAATTACTTAATTCCTCATGCCTTCGTTTTCAAAATAATATACCTATGTCATGGAACTGTCATGAAGATTAAATACATTAGCATACACATAGTGCTTGGCATGTCATTAGTGCACTATAAAGTGTTTAAGTGACAACCAGTTAATTAGACAGATGAGCCCATGGCTACCTCTGGTTGACTAGTTAGTATGTGAAAGGAATTTAAGGGAGATCTCAAGCAACCATCATGATTTATGTGCATCTCTATACTGCCGGTATCCTTAGAGTGGGATTAGGAGAAATGGTAACCTAGAATGAAATTTCAGGAGTTGATCTTCTGAGTAGAGCGTATGTAATTTCATTAAGAATGTCAGTGGGCTGATGAGTGTACCAGCTGTGAATTGATATTGAAAGTTATCATTGCCATCTGAAGAATCTTAAAATTATGTGTGAGTATTGGTCTGAGAGTAAAGTTCCCTGTACTTTTTCATTGTTTATCATGGAGTGTAACCTTGGGAAAGTAACATCCCTCCCTTGGCTTCTATTTCTCCACATGTTAAGTGAGACAGATAGATTAGATATTCTTGAGAGACATTTTCAGGCCAGATTTTAATAAAATTGAATATATAAATCTTGTCTTAAAAAATTCCCAAGTCAATATTTTTAACTCCCCTCTCCTCAATATCAATGCTCTCATGATGCATAAGGTCCCTATCCCTGTTTTATGGTAGACTGTTTCATCTTCACATCCCTAGTAGCTAACACAGTGCATAGGATATGGTAGGAACTTTAAATCTTTTTTTTTTTTTTTTGAGTTGGAGTCTCACTCTGTCACCCAGACTGGAGTCCAGTGGCCGCTCCCGGCCACCGCAGCCTCAACCTGCTGGGCTCCGGCGATCCTTCTGCCTCAGCCTTCCAAGTGGCTGGAATTACAGGCATGCGCTACCACGCCCAGCTGATTTTTTGATTTATTGTAGAGATGAGGTCTCGCTGCCCAGGCGGGTCTCGAACCCACGGGCTCAGGCAATCCACTCACCTCATCCTCCCAAAGGCACGGGATTATAGGCTGAGCCACCGAGCCCGGCTGGAATTTTAAATCTTTAAGACTACTTCTGTAAGCACAAGGCAGTGATATGTGAGGCTGTGGCTACTGGGAAAAACCATGTACACACTATAAATGTTATCTAAGTATTGTTTCTGATACTTGCTGTAGAAAGGAAGTGGAGCAGTGGAAGAAGATGCCTATTGACAACAGTTGACTACTTAAGTCTTAGTTACTCATTTCTCACTTTTTCAATTGCTTACTTTAAGCCAGAGTATGAGTAATACTTTATTACCAGGTTTTTTATCTCCCAATGAACTTACTTACTGACAGGACACTTCTCAAATTTGATCAGGGCATGTACTTTCATTAGAAATTTCAGGTACAGAATATAGTGTAAAGAATAACAAAGGAATGGGTCTGAAAAAATAGCAAGCATGCTAGATAAAATAAAATTTCATCTAAGCAGGATTTATTTGGAAGGGGGGATGAGGAATACAGTTTGAAATTTCCCTGAAGCATAATTTTTGGAAGACCCTAAATATCATGATCCAAACCTTTAATTTTAAGATGATAGGAAGCCAGTGGTATATAAAGTTGTGATGTGAAAAATAATAACTTTAAAGAATGTGATGGTTAGATTAGGATAGATTAAAATATGAAGGCAGGGATGGGATATTAGTTAAGAGTGTCTTAACTAATTTCAATGGCCTAAGCCTGAAAAAATGAACAAAACAAGAGCATGATCTATTTCCTCCAACATCCAGACAAATGCTAGGACTACATTTCCACATTTCCCTGCCCAATTTGAAATTACGAGAGGCTACATTACATGCTATAACTAATAAAACGTGAACAGAAGCAGCAACTGTCACTTCTGGTCGGAAGCTTTAGTGTGCAATCACACACATTGTCTTTTATTTCTTTCATGATTGTGTAAGCCTGTGTTGAGGACTTCCATTAACGTGGAACTGAGTATTGACAATAAGCTGAATACCTCTGTCAACCATTTTTTTTTAATATGCATAGCAAGAGCAGGAAATATACTTTAGTCACATTAAATACTGTAAGCCAAATCTGGCCACCACTTAATTTTGCATAGCCCATGTGCTATGATTTCACATTTATAAATGGTTGAAAACAGTAAAAAATAACATTTAAGTTTCAAGTAAAAATTATATAAAATTTAAATTTCAACGTCTATAAATAAAGTTTTATTGTAACAAAGCCACACTCATTTATTCATGCATTACTTATGGCTGTTTTCACACTACAACTACAAAGTTGAGTAAATGCAATTAAGACTTTATGTAGCACTCTCATTGTTTTCCATTGTTGCTTGGCACATCACAAATCACAGTGGTACAGTTGTAAATTAAAAACATTTCAAGTACAACATATTGTATTACTGTGCCATGACATTTTATTTTTTGTCAAAACAAGAAAAGAAAATTTTGAAAGTCACATTTTTAAGACAAAGTATTATTTTGCCATTAAAATATATGCTAAAAATTTAAAAATAAGCTAAAACATTTTGCTTATTATGCAATGACTATAGCTGTGCTAAAAAGAATATAATGTGTTGACTTTTTCATACTTATCAACCATCACAATATTTTTCAACTCACAGGACAACAATATTCAAAAAATTAGAAATTGTAAAGAAAATATTTCATTACAACAGAATTTATTCACACAAAAACAAAACAAAATAAAATAAGGCTGCAATCAAAGTAAGTTTCCAAGTGGTTCATTTGTTAGTCAACCACGGAAAGCTATTTACAGATAAGGATTTGATTAAATCATGTTTGCAGCAGTGAAAGAATCTTTTTTGAAGAAAATACACTTTGTGAAGACTATTAGCCTTTAAATAAAAAACAATGGATCTGGCTGCAGTGGGTCATGCCTGTAAATCCAGCAATTTGAGAGGTTGAGGTGGATGATCATTTGAGTCCAAGAGTGTAAATATATGCCCAGGCAACATCTCCTCATGGAAAAGGAGGAGAGAGGAGGCGAGGGGAGGAGAGAGGAGGCGAGGGGAGGGGAGGGGAGGAGAGAGGAGGCGAGGGGAGGGGAGGGGAGGGGAGGGAAGGGAAGCAAAGTGAAGGGGAGGGAAGGGAAGGGAAGGGAAGGGGAGGGAAGGGAAGGGAAGAACAAAGGAAGGAGAGAGAAGGAAGGAAGGAAGAAAGAAAGAAAGAAAGGAAAGAAAACCAAAATAATAAAAAAAGCATCGGGAACATTATCAATAGTTTAAAAATAATAATAATTTCAAGTACTTTAGCTTGACTTTTGAAAGACTGTTAACAGATGCTACATGTGGGGGAATGCAACAAAAAGAAATGAAATGATTTTTTGGAGGATGGGCCTCTTGTAATACAGGCTTCCACCCATAGGTACATGTTCTAGGAACCCATCAACATCAGGGTACCAGCTAGCAGCATTGTGAGAGGCTGCATTTGGCTTCAGTGATCTTTTTTTTTTTTTTTTTAATATATCCAACACATTTGCCCATTTCATGATGGGTGATATTTACGAGCACACCTGTTCACACTGCACTGCGTGTTCACCAATTTTTGACCAAAATTAGCATGATCCTGCGCCCCACCCTCCTTATTTGCCTGATCTCGCCCTGAGCGATGTTTGTTTGTTTGTTTGTTTGTTTGCTCCAATGGAAAAAATCCTCAAAGGGAAACGTTTTTCAGATATGGAAGAGGTGAAGCAAAAAATGTCAGAAGCACTAAAAGCCATCAAAATTGGTGAGTTCAATAACAGTTTTGAGCAGTGGAAAAAGCATCTCAGTAGGTGTATTGCAACAAATGGAGAGGCCTCTGAAATAGACTGAAGTTTAAACATGTAAGAATAAATGCATAATTTTTAATAACTAAATTCTGTTTTAAGGGTGTCCCACTTGCAGACTGTTCAGTTGTAGCTTTGTATTCAAGAAGCCAAAACTGTGTTTGAAGTTAACAAAGAATTCATCTTTATAAATAGCCTGAATGGAACACATATAGGCAAGAATATTTTCAAATAATTGAGAAAACACTAACTCAATACAACCAGCAGAGGAATCAGCTAACATGTGTTAGGAATAATGAGGGGGAAAATGTGTGTGGGCAGAAAAAGACTTAGTTGGACATATTGACAAAGCTTGTGAAAATAACAGTTGTTTAAAGTCTATAAATTTTTATGGTATTAGTCATTAGATAACAATTTACAGAAAATATTTTAATCTATTAAGTGTTTTTGTACCAGTAGTATCAACAGTGACTTTTATTAACTCTCATGTACGTAACCATTATATCTCTTTGAAAAGTGAGGCTAATAGCTACACTTGTCTGACTGCACAGCAGTTTGAAGTATTAGCAGTAGGAAAGCTTTGGTATGAATTTTTAAACTCTGGACTAATATTAAAATTTTTCTGAATTAAAAAAAAGACTGCTTCCAACTATTATGAAACACTGGAAGATCAAACACTGCTTTTGCTGCATACTTTATAGTGTTTATTAATGAAATCAATCTAAAATTACAAAGTAAAAGAACACTCATAAGAAAAACATACTATGATAACGTCATTTCAATGACAACTATTGTTACAATCACAAGTAGTGTTGAGACACTTCTTACACTTACAAGGCTATCAAAATTTAAAACAAAAAGTGAAATCTGCATTCCCAAACAGATTTGCAGCAAATATATTTTCTGTACCTAACTACTAATTCCAGCAAAAATTTTCAGACCTTGATGTAAACGTAAAAGAAATTTCTTCATTTCAAAATCTACTTACCTGTGCAATGAATGAGACTCCATCTAAGCTTTAATTGGAAGTAATTAATTTGCAATGTAATTTTATACTAAAGCAAATAGAAAATGAAAAATCTAATGGAATTCTATAAATTCCTTTCCAGTGATAATATGCTCAATTAAAATTATATTCCTTTGAGTTAATATCAATATTTGGTAGTATCTATCTGTGTGAGAACACATTTTAAAAGATGAAATATGTCAAAATCTCATTATACATCAGTATTAACAGACAAACATTTGCAATCAATTTTGATGACAGGGAACAATAACTTTGAACACCTATTAAATGAAGTGCCATTTTCCTAAAAAATTTACAGTCTTCTTATTAGTAGACCTGTATCACCAAATATTGGATTCAATTGTCATATTTTTAATTTTGTAAATAAATATTGTAAAATTTTTATTTCTCTTTTCTTATATAAGTACCTATATAATGTCCTCAATATTTCCTCTTAGCTCACAAATTCTAAAATATATACTATTTGGCCATTGGCACAAAAATTTGCTGACTCTTGCTTTAAGCCACTGAGATTTTGGTGTCTTTATTTTTTAATTATGGTAGCATAACCTAGTTATATCCTAACTAAAATACAAAAGAAATATAGACGAGAAATCACTGAGGAATAATATATATCAATGAAAATCTGATTAAAAATATAGGGTGTGAAAATCATTCAAGTGTTATAGTCTAAGGAAAGTGGGAATAGCTTGATATGAAAAGAATTAACAAAGATTGATGGAACCATTATTTTGTGCTTCCCTTTTGGAAATGATCATCTTAAGACTTCTGATAGAATACCTATGTGAAAGACTGTCTCACACACACAGAAAACAAAAGTATGTTTAATGAGAATTTTCTTAATTGTAAACACTACTATCACTTTTATATATTAAAACATACTTTATTAACAAAGCAGGAGGTATCACAATCCCAGACTTCAAACTATACTATAAAGCTACAATAATCAAAAACAGCCTGGTATTGGAACAAGAACAGGCATATGGACCAATGGAATATAATTGAGATCCCAGAAGCAAAACCTCAATTTCTCAACCAACTCATCTTTGACAAAGCCTCCACCACCCATTACTGGGGAGAGGAGAACCTATTTAGTAAATGGTGCTGGGAAAACTGGCGGACCACATGCAGAAGATTGAAACAGGACCCCCAGCTATCCCCATACACAAAAATTAATTCTAAATGAATCACAGACCTAAATGTAAAACCTCAAACTGTAGGAACCTTAGAAAATTCAGGATCCACTCTTATGAAAGTTGGAACTGGCAACCAATTCCTGATCAAAACCCGAAGTGCCCAGGACCTAAGAGATAAGATAGACAAGTGGGACCTCATTAAACTGACAAGCTTCTGCAAAGCCAAAGAAACCATCAAGAGAGCAGGGAGACAACCCACAGACTGGGAAAAAATATTTGCCAACTCCATGTCTGACAAAAGCCTAACATTAAGGATCTGCAAGGAAAACAAACGTGCTGAAAAGAAAAAAACAAACAGCTCCATTACAAAGTGGGCTAAAGATATGAATAGACACTTCTCAAAAGAAGACATACGAGCAGCCAACAGACACATGAAGAAATGTTCAGCCTCACTAGTCATCAAGGAGATGCAAATTAAAACTACACCTAACTCCAGTCAGAATGGCCATCATCAATAACTCAAAAAATAACAGATGCTGGAGAGGATGCGGCGAAAAGGGAACACTTCTACACTGTTGGTGGGAATGTAAACTAACATAGCCTCTGTGGAAATCAGTGTGGCGATTCCTAAAACTCCTAAAAATTGACCTTTCATATGATCCCACCATTCCCCTACTGGGAATATACCTGAAAGAACTCAGGTCACTCTATAAAAAAGATACCTGCACACGTATGCTTATCGCAGCATTATTCACAATAGCAACAACATGGAACCAACCATGCCGCCCATCAAAAGAGGACTGGTTTTAAAAAAATGTGGTACACATATACAATGGAATATTACTCAGCCATAAAGAAGAACAAAATCATGAACGTTGCAGCAACGTGGATGGAATTAGAGCTTATAATACTGAGTGATCCTTCACAGAAACAAAGAGATGATTATCACATGTTCTCACTCATAAGTGGACCTTGAACACCTACCATGTAGGAAAGGGATTGAAAGTAGCGGGAAACGGCAGGGAGGGGGTGTGGAGTGGGTAGCTGGAATCCACAGTAGTTGATATCCATCTGGGGAAGGGGGGGCACACCTCATGAATAAGGGTACCTGCACAATGAACATTTGTATACCTAACCCTGAATTGTATCCCACAATTTCAAAATAAAAATTAAAAGAGAAAAAAATAAAATAAAATATACTTTATTTAAAATCACACTTTCAAGAACTGTTGGATATTTTATGTGATGCAGTTAATGTAAATGTAAATTAGAGATGAAAAATATTAAAAATGTTTTAGGCACAGAATTACAATTATATTTATAAAATCACTTTATTTAAAAATTCACTTAGGTGAATTATACCTAAAATAGCCTGTACTAGACAATAAGTTTTTTAAAGAAATAACTCATATCTGTTTTACATTTACATCCCCCACAATGCTTGATCACAGAAGATGCCCAGTATTTTTTGGACAGATGAATAAATAAAGGCAACTAATAAATTTACTCTCTCAAACTTAAGTGTAATGAACTTCAAAAACATAAACATCCACATACAAGAGTATTTATGTGTCTGTCTTTTAAATAGGTTGCCAAGGGTCAGCACCCTTTGTACATTTCTGTGATGCTATTATTTATACTGAAAAATTCTGATACATATTCAGTGCTACATATAGACAGTCTTTTCACTGTCAACCTCAGATTTACTGAATCTTATTTAACAAAATATATTGCTCACTGTAATGTTGATTTATGGCACCATTTCTAAGATAAATGTCCATTTTGAATCTAAAATTGCACTGTTGATAAATTTCAATGGTTACATTAGCAGGTTGTAAAAAGAATTGTAAACTTACTTCAAATTAGTCTTTGATTAAGAGAACAACCGTTTTTCAATTTCTGTTCTTTGGGAATTTACTCGGGGAATTTTATTATAATCTTATAACAAGTATAAAAGTAGTTTTTAGAATATTAAGATCCCAATGAAGACAGAAACAATATCTGTTCTTTTTATTCTATGGTTCAAAAAACTACACAAATATGTTACATGTAGCCTTCTAGTAAACCACACAGTAGAGATAATATTTGGAAAAAACAGCTCCTTTCCTGGTACCTATCAGACTGATTTTAGATTTTCAGAGTTCTCAAATGAGCTGTTTCAAGTGAGAATCTAAGAAAAAAACTAATAAATGAGAAAAATTTTTTCTCCTTTTTAAAATTTCAATAGATTTATAGATGCAAATAATTTTGGGTCACATGAATGCCTTGTATGGTGGCAAAACAATCGGGGCTTTAAGTGGACCCACCACCCACTCCAGTGAACACTGTACATGATAGGTGATTTTTCATACCATCCACCCTTTTCTAATCTCCCCCTTCTGAGTCTCCAGTGCCCATACTATTCTATATACCTGTACAGATTCATATTTTAGCTCCCAATTATAAATGAGAACATGAGGTGTTTGGTTTTCTATTCCTTTATTAGTTCATTTAGGATGATGTTCTCAATTCCAACCAAGTTGCTGAAAAATACTTAATTTCATTCTTTTTGATTGCTGAATAGTATTCCAGGGTATATAAATATACCACATTTTCTTCTATTTTATTATAGAGATATGGGATGCAAGTGAGGATTGACTTCATAAGTAGGCTGTATGCAAGTGAAGTTTGGTCTTCCAACTAGTCCTCACTCCATGTGGCAGTGGATGAGGTACACTTTGTGTTGTCACACAACCCCACACTTCTCCCTTCTTCCCTCCCCTAGCAGTAGCCAGCGACTGTGAATCCCGCCTTTGTTCTCACTTGACTATTGTTCAGGGCCCAGTTGTAAGTCAGAACTTTGTTGCTGTGAAAGATCACTTAGTATAATGTTCTCTAGCTCCATCCTATTTGCTGCAAAGCCTGTGATTTTGTTATTATTTATGACTTTATAATATCTCACAGTGTATATATGCCCCATTTTCTTTATCCAGTCCACTTTTGATGGGCAGTAGGGTTGTTTCTATGTTTTTGCTATTGTAAACAGTGTGGCAATAAACATGCATGTGCACTTGTCTCTTTTGTAGAAAAAATTTATGTTGCTCTGGATATGTTCCCAGGAGAGGGATTGCTGGATCATATGGGAGGTCAGTTTTTAGTTCTTCTAAAAATCGCCATACTGCTTCGCATAAAGGTTGAATTAGTTTGCACTCTCACCTACAGTGTAGAAGCATTCCCTTTTCACTGCAGCATCATCTGTTGTTTTTTGACTTATTGATAGCCATTCTTACTAAAGTTAGGTGGTATCTCATTGTAGCTTTGATTTACATTTCTCTGATAATTAGTGAGGCTGAGCATTTTTTCATGTGTCTGTTGGCTTTTTGTATGGTTTCTTTTGAGAAGTGTCTTCATGTCTTTTGCCCACTTTTTAATAGGGTTGTTTGGCTTTTTCTTTCCCTTCATTTGAGTACGTTCTAGACCCTGAATGTCAGGCCTTTGTCAGACATTGCAAATATCCCATTCTATGGGTTGTTTCTGTACTCTCCTAATGGTTTCTTTTGCTGTGCAAAAGCTATTCAGTTTGATGTGGTTCCACTTGTCTCTCTTAGCTTTTATGGTATTTGCTTGTGGCAACTTGGTCAAGATTTGTTGTCTACTTTGATGTGCATAAGAATGTTTCCTATATTTTCTTCTAGAATTCTTATAGTTTGAGGTTTTATGTTTGGGTCCTTGATCCATTTAGAGTTGATTTTTGTATACAGTGATAGGTAGGGGTTCAGTTTCATTCTTCTGCATGTGATCAGCCAGTTGTCCCAATCCCAAATGCAAAATATGGTCTCCTTTTGCCAGTGAATGTTATTGGCAAATTTGTCAAAGATGAATTGGTTGAAAAACCATGTTTTTTGCTTCCAAAAATCTCTGTCCTGTTCCATTGGTCTATGTGCCTATTCTTATACCATTACCAGGCTGTTTTAGTTACCATAGCCTTGTAATAAAGTTTAAAGTCTTGAAGGTGATACCTCCCACTTTGTTCCTTTTGCTGAGGATTGTTTGGGCATTTCGTGCTCTTTTTTGTTTTCATATGAATTTTTGCATTGTTGTTTGCAAGTATGAGAAAAAAATGATACTGGTAATTTGATGTGTATTGCATTGAATCTGTAGATTGTTTTGGGAAGAATGGACATCTTGACAATGTTTATTCTTCCAATCCATGAGCAAGGAATATTTTCCCATTTGTGTCATTCTTGAATTTTTTGAGCAGTGTTCTGTAGTTCTAATTGTAAAGGTCTTTCACTTCTCTGGTTAGGCAAATGCCAAGGTATTTTATTCTTCTTGTGATTATTGTGAATAATATTATGCTTTTTATTGGTTCTCTGTCTGCTTGTTGCTGGTGTTTATAAGTGTAACTTTTTTCACATTGATTTTATACCTCAAAACTTTACCAAAGTCATTTATCAGTGCAAGGAGGTTTTTGACAGACACACCTGGGTTTTCAAGGTATAGAATCATATCATCCACAAAGAATGATAGCTTAACTTATTCTTTTCCTATTTAGATACCCCAGATTTCCTTCTCTTGCCTTATTGCTCTGGGTAAAAATTCCAGCACTTTGTTGAACAGGAGGGTTGAGAGTGAGCATCCTTGTCTTGTCCCTGTTCTTAGAAGAAATGTTTCTACCTTCTGCCTATTAAGCACAATATTGGCTGCAGGTTAATCATAGATGGCTCTTACTGTTTTGAGGAATGTTCCTTCTTTGCCTAGGTGCTCAAGGGTTTTTATTAAGAAGCATTGCTAGATGTTGTTGAATGTTTTTTCTGCATTCAATGATATAATTGTATGCTTCCTGATTTTACGTGTTAATGTACTATACCACATTTATGGTCTTGTGAATGTTAACCAGCCCTGCATCCCAGGAATGAAGCCCACCCGGTCATGGTGGATGATCCTTGAGATGTGTTGTTGGATCCAATTTGCTAGAATATTTGAGAATTTTTGCATCCAAGTTCATCAAGGAGATTGGTCTATAAATTTCTTTTTTTGTTGAACCTCTGTCAGGTTTCAGTATCAGTATGATGTTAGTTTCATAAAATGATTTGGATAGAACCCATCATTCTCGATTGCGTGGAATACTTTCAATAAAATTGCAATCAGTTCCTTCTTGTATGGCTTGTATAATTCAGGTTGGAAGCCATCTGGTTCAGGGCTTTTTTGGAAGGGAGGTATCTTATGATTGAGTCAATTTCCTGGATTGTTATTGGTCTGTTTAGAGTTTCGTTTTCTTCTTGTTTCCATCTTGGGAGGTTGTGTGATGTCAGGCAGTCCTCTATTTCCTTTAGGCTTTCAAGTTTACTAGCATACAGGTGTTCATATTAATCTCTGATAATCTTTTGAATTTCTTCAAGGTCAATTGTGACTTTGTCTTTTTCATTTCTAATTGTGTTTATTTGGACCTTCTCTCTCTCTCTCTCTCTCTCTCTCTCTCTCTCTCTCTCTCTCTCGTGTGTGTGTTGGTGTTTCACTCTCACTCAGACTGGATTACTATGGCACAGTCGCAGCCATCCCAGCGTCGACATGCTGGGATCTGGTGATCCTCTACCTCAGTCTTCCAAATACCCAGAACTACAGGGGAGTGCTACCATGCTCGAATTATTTTTGATTTATTGTAGAAACAAGGTCTTGCCAAGTTTCTGGGGCTGGTCTCAAACCCACGGACTCAGGCAATCCACTCACCTCAGTCTCTCAAAGTGCTGGGATTACAGGTTGAGCCACCAAGCCCTGCCTCTTTTTTTTTTTTTTAAGTCAGTCTGGCCAGGGGTCTGTAAATCTTATTTATACTTTCTAAGAACCAGCTTTTTGTCTTGTTGATATATTTTCTTCTATGACCTGCAATTGTGGTTTTATCTTGGTGATCTGGATTCTTCTGCTGAAGATATGATTTTGGTGATCTTGCCTTTCCAGCACCCTTAAGTGTGACATTAGGCTATTTACTGGTGATTTTTCTTTTTCTTTTTGATATGTGCATGCAATGCTATGAATTTTCCTATTAACACTGATTTCATAGCATCTCAGAGATTCTGATGTGTCTTTTTGTTTGTTGGCAGAATTTTTTTTCTGTCTTGATTTCTGTGTTGACCCAGAAGTCATTCAGCAGCATGTTGATTAGTGTCTATGTCTTTTTGTGTTTGGGAGTGATCTTGGTGGTGGCAATATTTATTTTTATTCCACTGTGATCTGTGAAAATGCATGGTATTATTTCAATCTACAGGTATTTGTTCACCTTGATTTATGCCTGAGAATGTGATCAGTCTTGGGCTACTAGTGATGAATTGATATCACCACCTATGATTTTGTGAGTGTCAATGTCCTCTATTAGTTTACTTTGTAGTTGTTTTATAAAACCTGGTGCTCCTGTGTTGGGTGCATATTTGTTTAAGATGAATGTTTCCTGCTAGTGGATTGAGTCTTTTACTATTATGTAGTGTCTTTCTGTGTCTTTTTTAACTTTTCACGATATGAAGTTCACTCTGTCTGATATCAGAATAGTTACCCTTGCTCTTTTCTGCTTTGCAGTTGCCGAAAATTCATATTCTCCCCTTTAACTTTGAGTCTGTCGGTATCCTTTGAAGTGAGATGAGTTTTCTGGAGACAGCAGAAAGTTTAATCATGCTTCTTTATCAAGTATGCCAAACTATGCTTCTTCAGTTGCACAGTCTATTCACATTCAAATTAATGACTGAAAAGTGAAAGTTTACACCTCATAGGGTTCTTAGGGGGTTGCTTTATTCCTTTTTACTTTTGTATTTATATATGTGTGTATATTTTCATTTTTGTGAATCCTCTGTATGCTCTGTTAACTCTGTGCTTGTCTGCACATTTGTGATTGGTATGACCCTTATTTTGTTTCTGTGTTCAACATCTAAGCATCTCTTGAAGGGCTGCTCTGGAGGTGATATATTCTATTACAAATTGGATGTATGGGAAGGATTTTAATTCTTCATCACTAATGAAGCATAGCTTGGTGGTGGAGAAAATCCTTGGCTGGAATTACTTATCTTTTAGAACATTAAAAGTTGAACTCCAGTCCTTTCTGGCTTGTAGTGTTTCTGCAGACTAGTCTGAGGCAATTCTGATGGTTCTTCTCTGGTGTGTGGTTGGACATTTCTCTGTTGTTGCCTTTAGGATTTGTTTTTCCAAGCTTACATTGTGGAGGTGGATTATTATGTGTCTTGGAGATGTTCTTTTGTGATACCTTGTGGGGTTCTCTGAATCTCTTGCATTTGAATGGTCACCTCTTTAGTGAGATGTAGAAAGTTTTCTCGGATGAACTCATGGAGTACTAGCTCCATGGTGCTCTCAGTTTCACCTTCTGCTTTAAAGATGCCAGTCAGGTGTATATTTGACTTGTTGGCATAGTCCCACACCTTGCAGAGGCTTTACTAATACTTTTGGAGTCTTGTTTTCTGTTTTTTACAGACTGGGTTAATTTCATATTTTGGCCTTAAAGCTCTGAGATTCTTTCCTTTGCCTGATTGATCCTGCTCCCTATGCTTGTTATTGTGTTTTACATTCCAGTTTGGATTTTTAAAAATAATAATAATTGCTATCATTATTATAATATTATTATTATTGTTAACTCTATTTAAATAAACACTTTAGTATACAAGGTTCATTGTAATGCCCAGCATTTGGCTTCAATTTATAGATTAACTGTCCATAAAGTCTTTTTCCTTATTGCTGTTAAATATCTACCTACTAATTAAACTTTATTTTTGAAAAAAAATATTCCAGGATGAAGTTCTTCATTCCCAGTATTTCAGAATGGGACTTTCTGAAACTGTCCATCTCCACTTTTACTTCCTATATGATTTCAGTGGTTTTCACTTTGAGTTTCTCCTGGTTATCTTTATTCATTTTAGCGTTTATCCTCTGAGTTCTGTGACTGTTACCCAGAGCAGGTTGTTTTGAGACTTTCATGGTTTGTGCGCTAATAGCTGCTTTTTTGTCGGGCACTGCCTTTTTAAGACTCTTAAAATTCTCTAAATTTCTTCATTGATTTTTCCTCATTTGTGAAAAATAACCCTTTCCTCTTCATCTTTCTTATTCAGTTTTGTTGTTTTCAGGCTAGTTAATGGCTTTGTATTATAGGCCATTTCTGTCATTCAATATAGATCACTCAGTGAGAGAGAGAGAGAGAGGTATTCACTTCTGCTCCATGCTCCATCCTGAAGAAGCACTTCTGTTGCAGAGTTTTTCCTGTGGTTAGTCCAGCTGGGCTGGTTTTCAGCCCCCTCTGCAAATATGTACTCTGTGAGGGAACTGGTGAAGTTTGGGGCCTCTGTCTGTTGTTAGCACTTTGTAGCCCAGAAAACTTCCTGCTGAAAGACTTTGGGTCTTTCATTTCAGTTCCTTCCCATTCAAGTTCATACTCAGCATTTGATAGAGAGCAAGCTTCCTGTCAAGGGAATTTACCCTTTGGGCATTGTGGGGTGCACATCCTGTTCTAGGGGAGTGACTTTCAGATGGTGGTGGTGGGCACCAGCTGAGTGTAATCTATGGGCGAGATTTCCTTGCCTGGGAGCAGACCACTGGGCTCCACTGGTGAAAGGAGCACACTGGAGGGTTGTCCAAGCCCAGGTTTATTCTCCACTTTGCTTGGCCTCAGGTCACCCCCCCTGTACCCTGACCTGGACTCCTTCCACTTGGAAACCAATGATTATCATGTGACTTGTTGGGGGAAGGACTGACTTGGAGTGTGTCAGAATTACTCACCCCTCTTGTACACAAGGCAGGGCTTCACTTCCTATGTGAGCTTGGTGCACAGTGGTGGATGGGGCACCCAGATTCCAGCTTCTGCTGTCATGGAACTTAGCTTTTTGGTCTCTATGTGTTTGAAGAGACCTCGTCTGGGTATAGAGTGTTTCACCCATTCATAGCTGTTCAGGTACCTGTATCTTTTGATGGCTGTGTCCCTACTTTCTGCCTTGATTGGCAAGAGTGGTGCTGGTCTGTTGTTCCACAGTGGCCATCTTGAATCCCTCTCCCCACATTAACTTTAAATAACCTGATGATTATATGCCTTGGATATTACCTTTCTGAAATGAACTTGCCAGAAATCCTTTGGGCTTCTTATATCTGGAAATGTAAATTTCCGGTAAGATGTTTAAATATCTGGCAAAGTGTTTAAATCTCTGGCTTCTTGTAAATGGAGGTTTAAATCTCCGCCAAGGACAGGAAGTTTTCCTCAATTATATATAAAATATATAATGGAATATTACTCAACCATAAAGAAGAACAAAATCTAGTGCTTCTACTCCATTTATTACATCCAGTCCTTTAAAACTCCAGTTTTATATGTTACATCTTCTGCAATATGCCATATGTATGTCATACTCTTTTACATAGTTTTTAATCTTTTTATTTCTCAGTGCTTCAGCCTCTACATTTTCTTCTCATCTATCTTACACATCCTTCTTTCACTTTTTAGCTGTCTTCTCTGCTTTTAAATTTATTGGTTAATTTGTTAATATTAGTTATTGCAATTTGTATTTCTAATATTCCTCTTTTATTATTTCTAAAACTTCCCAGGGTTTTAGTAAAGATATACACCTTCTCATTAAATTTATTGACCACATTACAGATTTTTAAAAACATTTTTATTATAAAGATGTGGGGTACAATTCAGGGCTAGGTATACAAACATTGATCATGCAGGTACCACTGTTGATGAGGTATGCCCCTCCCTCCCCTAGCAATTTTCCTCAACTGCCAATCCCACCCCCCACTCACCGACAGCTTCCCTTTACTGCCAATCACTTTTTTTATAGCATTATGATTGTTCAAGGTCCTCTTATGAGTGAGAACATATGGAACTCTGTTCTTTCTTTCAATTACAGATATTCTAAAGTCCATCGTTGAAAATGGTGATACCTATATCTTCTTGGAGAGTCTATTTTTATTGCTGTTTAAGTTTCCTGATTTTTTTAATTAATTAGATTTTTGAAATAATTTTTATTGCGGCTACATATAATAAAATTTGCCATTTTAGTGATTTTAAGTGTGCAGAGGAATTAATTACATTCACAATATTATGCAGTCATGATCTCTATATATTTTTTAAAATTTTTCATAACCCTATACACAAACTTATTGTCCATTAAGAGTCAAAATCAAAGCTGGGCCTGGTGGTGCATGCCTGTAATCCCAGCACTTTGGAGGCAGAGGGGAGAGGATTGACTGAGTCTAGGGGTTCAAGACCAGCTTGGGCAACTAGGCAAGACCTCGTTTCTACAATAAATAAAAAAATTAGCCAGGTGTGCCAGTGCACACCTGTGGTTCCAGCTACTTGGATGACTTAGGTGGAATGATCACCTGAGCCCAGTAGGTTGAGGCTGTGGTGGGCATGTGTGTGCCACTGCATTCCAGTCTGGGTGACAGAGTGAGATGCCTACTCAAAAATTTTAAAAATAAAACATATTTTAAAAAAGAATTAACAATCCATCTCTCTCTCCTCTCAACCTTTGGAATCTTCTAATATAGTTTCTATTTGTTTAAATGTGCCTGTTCTACTTATTTCATATAAGTGGAATCATACAATATTTGTCCTTTTGTGTCTGGATTATTTCAATTAACATGTTTTTTAGGGTTCATGCACTTTGTATCATACTAGTAAAAAAGCCTTCAAAAAAGGAATTATTATTGGGAGGGTGGGACCCTTGGAATTACAAGCTTTCCCCACTAAGTACATGTTCTTGGAACCCATCAGCATCAATGTACCAGCTAGTTTTGTGAAAGGCTGTGTTCGGCTTCAGTAAATTTTTATTTGGAGAGTCATTCGATGCACTTGCCCATTTTATGATGGATGACTTATGAGAGCAACTGCCTACACCTGGCTGAATGTTCAGCAGTTTTTGACCAAAAATGGCATGACCCCTGTGACCCACCCTACCTATTCACCCAATCTCACCCTGAGCAACCTTTTTTGTTTCCCCAGATGAAAAAAGTCCTCAAAAGGAAACATTTTGCTAATGTGGAAGAGGAGAAAGAAAAAATGGCAGAATCACTGAAAGGTATCAAAATTGACAAGTTCAAAAACTGTTTTGAGCAGTAAAAAATTGCATCTTGATAGGTGTATTGCATCAAACAAAGAGTACTTTGAAGGTGACTGTATTTTAAACATTAAAGAATAAATACATAATTTTTTATAAATAAATTCAGGGTTTTTGTCCCCCCCCATGTATCACTACTTCATTCCTTTTTTATGACTAAATAGTCTTCTATTGTGTATATAGCTATTCTTGAATTGATGTACACTTAGATTGTTTCCACTTTTTAGCTATTTTGAATAATGCTACAGTAAACATTTGCATACAAATATCTGTTTGGGTCACTGTTTTCAATTATTTGGGGTCTGTACCTAAGTGTGGAATTGCTGGGCAATATGACAACTTTTTTTTTTTTTTGAGTTTGAGTCTCACTCTGTCACCCAGACTGGAATGCAGTGACTGCTCCTGGCCACCGCAGCCTCGACCTGTTGGGCTCCGGCGATCCTTCCGCCTCAGCCTTCCAAGTAGCCGGAACTACAGGCATGTGCTACCAAGCCCGGCTAATTTTTTTATTTATTGTAGAGATGAGGTCTCGCCAAGTTGTCCAGGTGGGTCTCGAACCTGCGGGCTCAGGCAATCCACTCACCTCAGCCTCCCAAAGGCGCAGGATTACAGGCTGAGCCACCAAGCCCAGCTGACAATTTTAAGTTTAGCTTTTTGAGGATCCGTCAAACTGGTTTCCACAGTGGTTTCACCATAATCAACATCTGAAAGGTAAAATTTCTACACATCTTTGCCAATTCATGTTCTTTCTTTTAAAATTATAGCCACCATAGTATATGTGAAGTAGCATCTGGTTATGGTTTTGATTTGCACTCCCTATTTACTAATGATGTTAATGAACTTTTCATGTGATTATTGGTCTTTTGTATATCTCCTTTGGAAAAATGTCTATTCAAGTCCTTCATCCATTTAAAAACTTGATTGTTTTGTGGTTGTTGTGTCATAAGAGTTATTTATACATTGTGAATATTAAACTTTTATCAGATATAATGTGCAAACATTTTCTCACATTCTATCCTTATTTCTTAATAATGTCCTTTGATGCATGAATTTTTATTGAGTCCACCTTATTTATTTATTTTGTTACATTTTTGGTGTCTTACTCAAGAATCTATTGTCAAATCCAAGGTCATAAATAATTAATCCTATAATTTCTTTTAAGAATTACATATTTTTAACCATTATGTTTAGGTTATATACTTGTTGTTAGTTAATTTTTACATATTGTGTGAAGTAGGAAATCACATATGGAAATCCAGTTGTCCCAGCATAATTTGCTGAAAACCTTCCTTCTGACTGAATGCACTTGCCATTTACTGAAAAATCACTTGTACATGGATGCATTGGTTTATTTGGGACCTCTCAATTTTATTGCACTGATGTGTACTTCTATCCTCACCCCAGAACGACGTTATGATAGGTGTTGGTATCAAGTATTGAACTCAGGAAAAGCAAGTTCTCTGACTTTGTTCTTTTTTTAAGATTGTTTTTGGCTATTTAGGCCTTTGGGAATTCCATACAAATTGAATGTTCAGTTTACCTATTTTTAAAAAAGAGGTGCTTAAAAATTTTATAGAGCTTACATCGAATCTATAGCTTACTTTAGATAGTACTGACATATTAACAATATTAAATCTTCTTATTCATGTGGACCCAGACTATCTTTCCATTTACTGGTCTTCTTTAATTCTTTCAGGCATGTTTTGTAGTTCTCAGAGTACAAGTATTTCCTTTGGTAAATTTATTTTAAAGTATATTATTCTTTTAGATGTTATTGTAAATGGAATTGTTAATTTCATCATCAGATTGCTCATTATGCATATTAGAGAAACAAAATTATTTTTTTTATTAACCTTGCTTTTGTGCTGAACCCATTTATTAGCTCAGAAGCTTTAAAGTGTATTCTTTGGGATTTTCTATGTATAGAATCATGTGATCTGCAAGTAAAACTGCTTTACTTCTTCCTTTTCAATTTGAATGCTTTTTTTTTCTTATTTAATTTATTTGGTTAGTACTTCCAGGGCAATGGTTAATAATGGTGGTAAAGGAAGGATTCATCTTGTTCTTAATCTCAGGGGAAACATTCAGTCTTTCACCATTTAGTATAATGATAGCTTTATAAATTCTGCATATGATGTTGAGGAAGTCCTTTTATAGTCCTCATTTTCGGAGTGTCTTTTCCTTTATCATGAAAGGATGTTGGATGTTGTCAAATGCCTTTTCTGTAGCAATAGAGATGATCATGTGGGTTTTCCCCTTCTATTAATATGCATTACATTGATTGATTTTCTTATATTGAATCAACTTTGTATTCCTAGAATAAATTCCATTTTGTAGTGGTGTATAATCCCTTTAATATTCTCCTGAATGATATTTGCTAGCATCTTTTAGAAGAGTTTGAGAAGAGCTGGTTGTTATTCTTCTTTAAATGTTTGGTAGAATGCATGAATGAAGGCATTTTGTCCTGGACTTTTCTTTGTTGGGTGATTTTTCTTTTTTTTTTTTTTGAGTTGGAGTCTCACTCTGTCGCCCAGACTGGAGTGCAGTGGCTGCTCCCGGCAACCGCAGCCTCGACCTGCTGGGCTCCAGCGATCCTTTCACCTCAGCCTTCCAAGTAGCCGGAATTACAGGCATGTGCTACCACGCCCGGCTGATTTTTTGATTTATTGTAGAGATGCGGTCTCGCTGCCCAGGCAGATCTCAAACCCACGGGCTCAGGCAATTCACTCACCTCAGCCTCCCAAAGGCGCGGGATTACAGGCTGAGCCACTGAGCCCAGCTTGTTGGGTGATTTTTAATTACAGATACAATCTCTTGTTGTTGGTTCTGTTGAGATTTTCTTTTTCTTCTCGAGTCAGTTTAGGTAATTTGTGTGTTTCTATGAAGTTGTCTATTTCATCCAAGTTACTTTACTTGTTCATGTACAATGGTTCATAGTTCTCTTATGATTCTTTTTTTGAAATTGAATGTAGTATTTTTTTAGTTTAAATTTGAGGAGTACAAGTGCAATTTTGTTACATGGTTATATTGCACAGTGGTGAAATCTGGGCTATTATGGTACCCATCACCTAAATAATGTACACTGTGCCTATTAATTAATTTCTCATAATCTACCTCTTTTTCATGCCCACTGCTCTGAGTCTGCAATGTCTATCATTCCACACTCTAGGCTTATATGTACACATTATTTTGGCCCCACTTATAAATGAGAATATATGGCATTTTTAAAATTTCTGAGTTGTTTCACTTAAGACAATGGTTTCCAGTTCTATCTATGTTGCTGCAAAAACATGATTTAATTCTTTTTATGGCTGAATTGAAGTTCATTGTGTATATATATACATACACCACAATGTCTTTATCCAATCATCCAATGATGAGCACTTGTTGATTTCTTATCGTTGTTATTGTTAATAGTGACACTAAAAACACATAAGTGCATGTTTCTTTTTGATGTCATCATTTATGTTCCTTTGAGTACATATCTAGTAGTACAAACAATTTTTTGATTAACAAATAATAGGTACACATAATTTCAGGATACTTTTTCAAGAGTACAGGGTTGAAGTAATGTCTTCATTTTTATATCTGATTTTAGAATCATTTACTCTCTCTCTTTTTTATTGCCAGTCTCACTAAATCTTTGTTTATTTTCAATTACTTTATTTATTTATTTTTGCTTTACTGCATAATTTTTTACTGAATACTGGCCATCACATAAGGAAAGTTGTAAAGATAATTTGAGGCTTGTTATTACATTATTTTCATTTACTAATGATTATGTCAGGCAGTTACATAGGGGCAGATCAACTT
Source organism: Carlito syrichta (assembly GCF_000164805.1). Lineage (NCBI taxonomy): Eukaryota > Metazoa > Chordata > Mammalia > Primates > Tarsiidae > Carlito > Carlito syrichta. The sequence goes on along the minus strand of NW_007252172.1, from coordinate 138,478 downwards.
AATGCAGTGGAAGGTCAAACTGATTAAAAGTCACACTTTAGTTACTGGGAGAGCTGGTTTCCTTTTGGTATATCCTTAAACCTATCTTGTAATCTATCATCGGTCCCAACTGAAAGCTTGTCTAGTCAAGAATATTCATTTTTCACTTAGCTATATAAAACCAATAAAAACTCTGATAAGTTTTTCAGCTTCTCATCAACAAATTTCTACTCAGCCTGTCAGTGTCTTGGTCCATTTTTAATGAATGAATACCTCACTACCTCACAGGATAAAAGCAGTGCCAAATGTGAGGTTCATCACTCTTAACTTTTTTGTCTATAAGATCTTAGACATTGAAGTCCACCTTGCCTTAATATCTCTTTGATACTCTGAAACAGAAGAATATTTTTTGTTTTGTCTAGACTTAGTTTTTTATTGGTGAGATGATTGATCCTAGTGAGACTGTAGTAACTTTGCTAAAAAGTAGCACCTTAATTTTCCTGATTTTCTGTATCTAATTCTGACTTGTATCCCACATCTTTAAAGTCAAATAAAGAAAAAAATGTACACAATTTGTTTTGAGAAAGTAGGATTTATTGAGAGGACAGAAAAGCTCCACGATGGGAGGGGACCCTAAGGGGTTGCCCATGATTTTTTAAAATAATCCGTTTGCCACAGTAAAGCAAGATATAGTAGAGGTCAAGTTGAGAAGAGGCCCCCTAGAACCAAGAACTGCATTTGCACATTAATACAGAAAATTTTTGGAACTCAGTTACCCACATCTTTTTTGGTTTTCTCACATTTGCCCTCACTAGAAGAGAAAATTTCTGTGAGTCAACATGCTTAAAATGAGGATTTCAGTATTAATGGGGTTATTATGTCTAGCCCTTAGAACAGTGTCTGTCAAGTAGTAACTACTACATAAGTATTATATATTGTTATTGAAAATTTTCACATGTAACTAGCCTTTAAACCAATTGCTTGTTAAATAAATACAAATCACATGGACACAAAACCTGTGAAAATAAAAACTGTTTCAAGATTTATTAGTATGTTCAATCATCATCAAATATTTATTAGACCACTTACTATGTACAAACATTATGCTAAACAGTCATGATAGAAAATGATAGAAGATAGCACCTGCCCTCAAGACACTTAAAATCTAGTTGCTAAAGCATGATATATACATTAAAAATTAAATATCTTATTATTCTACTAAACTTTAAGGGCAAAGATTCTGTCTTATTTATGCCCCCCCCTATAAAGCCTAGTACATGTATCTGTTCAAGGCAGATTATCAAATAATTATGAAATTAAAACAACCTTACAAAGCATTATATAGTTGAATTCTAGAAAACAGGAATACAAAAGAATGAGGATTCATCTTGTTTGATAAATAAATGAATGCATGAATAGATGTATGATGAAATGAATGGACAGACTAGTTATTTTAAAAAGTATTTTATTTGGATAAAGGGAAAAGTCATGGTAGTAAATCTTAGAGCAAATAATATGACAAAAAGCATAAATATTAAAATATACTTAAAACATTTAAGGATAAATTAATAAAACATTTGAATAGTAGTCTAAGTGTCACATAAAATTGAAGGATAGTATAATAGATTATAATAGGCAAAGGAGAACCCTGACTACTAATTTATCAAGTTTAGACAGTATTCTCTAGATAATAGTGACTATCTGAAGATTGCAGATCAGCTTAATTACTATTTTAGAACAATCCAGCAATAGTGGTAAAATATGAATAAAAAAGAGATTTGAGGTACATTAGATACATTTGGTGGCTATATAAATATTCTATGTATACTTAACAATATGCAGACCTGAATTTCAGTGTTGACACTGAAAATGGTAAAGAAGAGACAGTTTGTACAGCGATTATTAAAGATAAATTTAAGGGACTTGATGAATAAATGCATGTAAGAAAGTATGAAGAAAAGTATATCAAAGCCATGTCTTACCTGTTCAGAAAAATATTTCAGTAATGTGTTATGTTTAATGAGGTGGATTTTCATACTGGAAAATTCTGACATGCGATCAAACGGAGGCCTGACAGAAAAGGATGACAAGAGATTCCATAAGCCTGAGTTTCACTTAATCACCATATCTTTGTACCTTAGGAAATTAAAAATTATAAACATAATATAAAGAGTTTTAGATCAAAAAGGACCAACGGTCAGCTAAGTTCTAGATATCACAATATTAAATCAAAAAGTAACATAAACCTCATGTGAAAACTGATAAGTGTTTCTGCAGCCTCAATAAGCTTGCAGGGTGATAGAAGCAGAGATTACACCAGTAATTCCTGTTTTCAAATTGATGTAAAAAGGTGGAAGTCAGAGCAGCTTTCTTTTTATATTACTTTTTTCTTAGTTTCTTTACTATACAAATGAAAAAAGACCAGAAAGGGGGCAAATATTAGTTAATCATATAATCTACAAGTAAATTATATAGTCCTTGAAAAAATACTTATTGGTTGTTATCTAGTAATTCATTCTGTATGCTACAATGTAAATAAATTTTATTTAAGAGACTATATCTAATTGAAAGGTTAGACTTTATTATTTTTATCTAGCATAATAACTCTTAGGCTTTTGTGGTTTGGGGGACTTTTAATAACAAGTAGAAATTGGAATTAGATTATTAAACCTACATAGTTTTGTTGCAAAACGATCTTCCACTTCATCTGTGCCATTAAGGATATTCAAAAAATGGAAAACAATTTTCTCAATGTCATCTATAACATAAATTATTAAGCACTACAGTGCTGAATCCATATTTACTTTTACAGAGAAATAAAGTAAAACGTTTTAGAATTAGCAAGAAAAAAAATTCATGTCTCCCCCTCAATTCCTAGGAAATTACAATCCTTAATGTTTGCATGAAAATGCCACTTTCTGAAGATCTAATTCTAAGGTACATAACATGGGCAATGTGTCAAATTATTTATTATAATTAAGCTTATAAACATATGTAGTAAAAGTAGCTGTCAGGATCCACAAGAACTCTCCTGTAACTCTGTCCAGGGTAAGAGACATTTGGGCAAACTTCCTTGGGCAGTTTTTCTTCACTTTTAAAGACTAGAACCATCCCAACATCTTACCCTACCTCTTAATTTTCAACATGAGACAAGCAGAGAGAATTTATGACAAAATTTACTGAAAGGAGGTTGGTAATATAGTAACTCAAGACCACTTAAGTAAGTGTAACCAACCAAGTTTATACCTGTTAAAAAAGCATGTTTCTCTCTACCACAAATCAATGTCACTTACAATTTTAATAACTAATAGAAATGTAACATTATGAAAACAAGCCTTTGTCAATAGATTCTAATATTTCAATTTAAAATCATGACTAAAATATTTTGAAAGCCCATGACTTCTACAGTAAACCTTAAAATATATTTATTAATAATAAGGCAGCACTAAAATGAAGCTATATCAAATATATGTATGCTTCTAGTGTTTGTGAGGTCAATCTTTTATATACTGTAGCTCAGTTGAAAAAGTTCTAGTAACTCACTATAAAGGTCAAACAAAAAGAAAGAGGAAAATCTTCCTAAGAAGAGTTCAGATAAACAGATTTTTCACTTTTATTCATGATGACATCTTGAATTCAACTCCTGAATCAACTTCAATTCTAAAAAAAATATTTATTATCTCTATTATCGAAATGATTAATCAGATTTACATCTTGTTTTTTTAATAAAGCTAAAATATTTTTAGGCTTGAAATCATTTATATGATTAGACAAGGCTGAATCAAGTCACTTAATGTCTTAAATCACAATTTGAGAAAATAATCTAATATTAAAATAATGAAAAAAATCTATATTTTAATAGAGTCATTCCCATATTTTATTTTAGAAACAGAAATGGGGTAAATTATAGGATAAATCACAGAAATACTTTTTCTAGTAAAATAATAATTAAATTTCAGAGGGAAAAGAAAGAGCAGTTCTAATTAGCACTCTAATCAGCTATTTGGTAAGAAAAAATTTAATTAATCCATAGGAAGTTCAATTTGGTTGAGACCTAACTGTTCTTAAAATTCATGCTGCTGTCTTCTCAGAAACAAGTCAGACGAGTTCCTAATACAACTTTCAAAAATACAAACTTTTGTACAGATTATACCATTTTTAAAAGAATCTAACTGTCTTAAGGACTACTTACTATAAAATACCGCAGGAGCAATATGAGCCCCCTCTAAACTTACTTGGTTCCACTAATGAGATCAAACAGGAATTTAGTGAAACTGTGTGAAACAGTACTTATTAATACTGACACAATGATGTGAATTGTGTAGTGAAACACTTTGATAAAATAAAAAAATCTAGTACTGTGAACTATTAACTATCAGTAAAGCAGATTATATTCATTTTGGAAGTGGTCTTTGTTGTTGTTACTCAGTTCTGTGTCTGATTTTGCTGTATGTCCCTATTATCCTTTTTCCTATGTTTCTCATTAAGTTGAGTTTATTCCAAGGATCCAATTTATTTGCTTTCTGGTATGGTTTCTGGACTTTCCTCATTTCAACTTGTTGTCAAATAGATGTTTGGAAGAAACTCAGAAGGAAAGCAAATAGAAGAACTGATGAATATATTAAATTGTATTAGAATACCAATTGAAATTTCTTTAAACAAGTGGGCCAGTCATTTCACCCTTCTTTATGTAAAAATGGATTTGCCAGTCAAGTATAAATTGTAATAAAAAAGAGATGATGGGGATCTTTAATAGAACAGGTGACAAATAAGTATAAAAAGTACCATGGCTTCTTGTACTTTCTCTCGGTAATCATAAAAACACTGTTCCCTCTCTCAATATCTAACCTCTTATCTTTGGTATAAAATGCTTAACAGAAGTAAAAGGCTTAGAAATAAGTATTCCTACATGCTCCATTTGTGTGTAGAATCAAGTCTGGCCAGGGGCAGTGGCTCATGCCTGTAACCTCAGAACTTTGGTCGGCTGCAGTGGGAGGATCGCTTGAGTCTAGGAGTTCAAGACCAGCCTAGGCAACATAGCAAGACCACATCTCTATAAAAAATTAAAAAAATAAAATAAATTAAATTAAATCAACCAGGCATAGTGGCACACACCTGTAGTCGCAGCTATTAGGGAGGTTGAGATAGGCTATTATTGCATTGTACATTGGGTGAAACACAGACCAAAAAAACAAAACAAAACAAAACAAAAAGATTTGACTATAGTCTTTGAACAAAACAATAGTTAGAAAATGGAAATAGTAATATATTACCTAAAAGTTATTATCAAAGCAAGACGGGAAAATCATTTGCCTTTGATTGCCACAACCTTCTCTTAGTAACACATGGCTTTAAAAACAGGACCAATGCTTGTTTACTAAAAATCTCTAATTTAATTACTATACAAGAAAAAAACCTATTTTGTTGTAAAGAGTACAGATGTGGTAATTTTTAACTTTGGTGTAACTGTTGTGCATTTCTGAAAGACTATAAAAAACAAGGGTTGTTTGAAATGTAGCAATGGAGTTTGTGTATAAAGAAAAGCAAAAGTGGATCCTTTGTAAAACTAATACTATTTTTAAAAATGAATATTTTTTCTGTAAAAGTCAAACCAAATATTGGTTCATTTAAAGGGAGCTGAATACTATGTTGTACATCTTAGGTTGATATTTAGACTATCAATAAAATATCTATAAATATCTTTGAAACAAATGGTGGAAATGATATCCAGTTCACACATAAGGTTTCTGAAGAGAAAGGAAGAGGGAAAAATCCTACTATATAAGAACTTTAAAAATTAGGTATTAGGAATTACCTTTCCAGAATGTTCAGTAACATCTTGATCATATTAATCAGTTGGAGAGCAGCTGTAAGAATGTTATGAGGTGGTTGCTCATTAGTGCCACGTAGACTACGTGCCCTTCTTCTTTCCGATATCATGACAAGAACACGTTCAATAGCATGCTGAAGATGTTGGCTTTGTTTTCTGAATTCAGTAGGCATCTTTTTGTCATTCTGAAATTAAAGTAGGAGTTTGGGGGGAAAGAAATGAAGTAGCATTTATATAATACACTATAAATATGAAATAGGTTCAACATCAACATAAGCTAGATAAAGACAGATGCACAATTACCATCAAGCACATTTCATTCTTTATATGTTGATTCTGGTAATACTCATATCACTTGTGGCGGTCATTGTAAAAAGGGAATGAATGAAATAAAGTTCAGGAGGGATCCAATTTGGCAGCCTAAAAGAAGTCAACTGGCAACTCTCTCACAGAGCAAACCAAGGAAGAGCCTAAGCAGTTGGAGATGCCCAGCAGTCAGAGCAGGTTGTGATGAAGGACTCACACCACAAACTGAAGAGGACCATTAGGATATACAGAGAGCAAGGAGGAGAGAGAATGGGCTGCCTGTTTTGGAGCCAGGAAGCCCTGACCCTACCCAGCTTGTGTCACAAGTAGAGAGCAGTCTCTGGATGTGGGAAATGATGAGTGTGAAAAATTAGGACACGGTCCTTGCTTCTGCCACAGACTGGGAGGGCTACCACCTTGAGCCTTATGGAACTCCAGTATCACATGGGAAACAGCCTGGTATATAGCACAGCTGTGTACTGCCAGAGCCCACATGAAGCTGGAAACCCATTCTGGTTCTAATTGCCTATAGCCAAACCATCTCCAGAACTTGTTCCCTGCAGGCAAAACTCTGTAGCCAGCTCCTGGTCTTAGAAAGAACCCTGGCCCAGTCACTTTCACTTGCCCCAAAGGCGAATTCCACTGCTGCACACAGGTCTGGTTTGGGGCAAGCTGCAACAAAAGTTCCTGTTGCTGAAAGAGCTTTTGGGTTCTGAATGTGGTCAGGCTCTAGAAAGGAAAGGGAAACCAAGAGAAGCCCTATCATCCTGATATTCCCTCTCACTCCATATGAATGCTTCTGTGCAACAGATGGCTCTGCCATTTCTGCAGCTGTACCACAGGAGTAAAGGAGCCTATCTCTCCTCCTAATTCTCACAGAGCAGACACAGCCAGGAATCTGGAATGTAGTCTAGCTGGCTCTAGCCCATGTGGAAAAACAGTACTGCAAAAAGAAATTTTGAGTTTCATGCATGGGCAACTTCAGACAAAAGAAAGGCAGCGAGGGACAGCAGAGGGAGAGGATTGCCACCCTGCCAACCCCTCTCTACCTGTGTGAACTATTTTGTACAGAATAGGCTCAGGCAACTCCACAGCATGGCCACAGTGGCCAGGGAACCTATTTCCCACTCCAGTAGCCAACTGTGACTGCAGGTGGTGAGCTGGAGAGCTGTACACTCTGACATAGCCCTCCCAAACCAGCTTGCCACCCCCATCTCCTTGAAATCCCAGGGATTGAAGAACTTCAGGAGTTCCCATGGTTCCACCCATTGCCTAGGTCATCTGCACACTTCCCTGGGAAAACAAAGGCCAAGCTAAAATGCCCACAGTCTTCATCAGAGGTGGCTGTCTCCTGCAAGCTCCTCCTCCTGGCTGGAGGTCTACTGGCATAGCCCACTACAATCTCTGAGACAACATACAGCCCTTGAGAAGGAGATAAGAACAAAGCCCTTACCATGATATATTTCACAGATTACTCTATAGAAAAAGGCATCTGAGAGCTTCTCCAGAGGGTCACCCAGAAATGTCGTTGACCAACTCCTCTTATAATTCAATCTATGTGCCTTCACATCACTGGACACCTTTCAGGCATCCTCCAACACCAGCCAAATGGTGGAAACCTCATAGGTCAGAAAAGCAATAGGGCTCTGTGGTCATGCCCTCTTGGACTACAATCCCCAGGGGCAGAAGTGAACCACAACAGGGGAACATGCTGTGGGAGAAAAATGAAATAAAATAAGCACAAACTTTGTACAGTGGAAGTATCATAGCCAATGAGGTTTATCTGAGGCAGGATTTTTGCCAATTGAAGTGGAATTCTACAAAACATATAAGGAGGAGTCAAAACCAACCTTATAAGGAGGAGCCAAAACCAACCTTATTGAAAGTATTCCAAGCAATTGAGAAAGATCGATTCTCCCCAAATCATTTTACAAAGCTAACATTACACTGATACTTAAACAGGGTAAAGATCCAACAACCACAAAAGAGAACTACAGGCCAATACTCCTAATGAACACAGATGCAAAATTTTCCAACAAGATTCTAGCAAATTGAATCCAAAAACACATCTCAAAAATCATCCACCATGACCAAGTAGACTTAATCTCCAGGAAGCAGGGCTGGTTCAACATCTTCAAAACCATAAATGTAATTAAATACATCAACAAATGTAAAACAAGAACCACATGATTATATCATTAGATGCAGAAAAAGCTTTTGATACAATTCAGCATCTCTTCTTGATAAAAAACCTCAAACACCTAGGCATTCAAGGAACATACCTCAAAATAGTAAGCATCATCTACAATAAATCCACAGCAAGCATATTTCTAAGTGTACAGAAACTGTAAGTATTTCTCCTGAAAACTAGAACAAGACAAGGCTGCACATTCTCACCCCTCCTTCAACACTGTGTTGGAAGTCCTAGCTAGAGCAATTAGACAAGAGAAGGAAATCGGGGGTATTCAAATAGGAAAAGGTTAAATTTGCTCTTTGCTGACAATATGATCCCTAAAAAATTCAAGAGAATCTGTCAAAAAACTCCTTGCACTAATAAAAATCTTTGAAAACATCTTGAGATACAAAATAAATGTGCAAAAGATAGTCGCATTCTTATACACCAACCACAAACAGGCAGAGAATCAAATAAAAAGCACAATCTTATACACAATAGCCACACAAAAAATGAAATATCTTGGCATCTTCCTAAACAGAGAAGTGAAAGACCTTTACAATGAAAACTACAAAACACTGCTCAAAGAAATCTAAGAAGACACAAACAAATGGAAAAATATTCCAAGCTCATGGATAGGAAGAATCAACATTGTTAAGATGTCTATCCTACCAAAGGCAATTTACAGATTCAATGCAATACCCATTGAATTACCAACATCATTCTTCTCAGACCTTGAAATTACAATACGGAAATTCATATGGAAACATAAACACCACAAATAGCCAAAACAATCCTTAGCAAAAGAAACAAAGCAAGAGGTATCACGTTTTCAGACTTTAAACTTTGTTACAAGACTACAACAATCAAAACAACTTGGTATCCATACAAGAACAGACATATGGATCAGTGGAACGGAATAGAGATTCTAGAAGCAAAACCTCAATCTTTCAACCAGCTCATCTTCTACAAAGCCTACACCAGCAACCACTTGGCAGAGGAGTGACTGTTCAGTAAATGGTGCTAGAAAACTGACTGACCACATGCAGAAGATTTAAACCGGACCCCTACCTATCTCCATATACAAAAATCAATTTGAAATGGATCAAAGACCTAAATGTAAAATCTCAAACTCTAAGACTCTTAGAAAACGCAGGAGACACCCTTACAGAAATCGGAGTAGGCAACCAATTCGTGATCAAAACCCCAGGTATCCATCCCAGAAGAGATAAGATAGATCAGTGGGGCCTCATTAAACTGAAAAGTTTCTACAAAGCAAAAGAAACCATCAAGAAAGCAAGGAAACAGTCCACAGAATGGGAAAAATTATTCGCCAACTGTATATCTGAGAAAGTCCTAACATTGAGGATCTACAAGGAACTCAAATGTGCCAAAAGGAAAAAAACAAACAGCCCCATTAAAAGTGGGCAAAAGACATGCATAGATACTATTCAAAGGAAGATATACAGGCAGTCAACACACATATGAAAAAGTGCTCTGTCTCACTAATCATCAGAGAAATGCAAGTCAAAACTACTTTGTGATACCAGTTAACTCCAGTAAGAATGGCCATGATCAATAAAACAAACAACAACAGATGCTGGCAAGGATGCACAGAAAAGAGAACGCTTCTACACTGCTGGTGGAAATACAATCTAGTTACACCTCTATGGAAAACAGTGTGGCAATTTCTAAAATAACTAGAAATTGACCTTCTATATGACCCAGCAATCTCCCTACTTGGAATATACCCAGAGGAACTCAAGTTATTCTACAAAAAAGATACCTGCACATGTATATTTATTGTAGCACCATTCACAATAGCAAAAACATGGAACCAACCATGCTGCCCATTGAAACTGAAATGGATTTTTTAAAAATGTGGTACATATACACAATAGAATATTATGCAGTCATAAAAAAGGAGAAGCATATGAACTTTGCAGCAACTTGGATGGATTTATAGTCAATAAGACTCGGTTATCTATCCCAGGAACAAAGAACAGAGTACCACATGTTTTCACTCAGAAGCAGACCCTGAACATTTGCCATAATACTGTAAGAAAGGAATTGGCAGTAGCCAAATACTGCCAGGGTGGGGTAGGGTACCTGATCTCAAACCAGATAAAGTGGGGGATGAACGGAGGTCCAAAATTTACCTATACAATGTCTAGTTGTATACCTAATCCCAAATTGTACCCTTCATCTTTAAAATAAAATATTTTTTAAAACAAAAATTTAACTTAAACAAATAAAATAAAATAAACATAAAAAGTCCCTCCAAAGCCAGGCTTGGTGGCTCAGCCTGTAATCCCATGCCTTCGGGAGGCTGAGGTGAGTGAATTGCCTGAGCCCACAGGTTTGAGACCCGCCTGGGCAGCAAGACCTCATCTCTACAACAAATCAAAAAATCAGCCGGGCGTGGTAGCGCATGCCTGTAATTCCAGCTACTTGGAAGGCTGAGGCAGAAAGATCGCCGGAGCCCAGCTGGTCGAGGCTGTGGTGGCCAGGAGTGGCCACTGCACTCCAGTCTGGGCGACAGAGTGAGACTCCATCTCAAAAAAAAAAGTCCCTCCAACAATAAAAACCTTACCTAACTAAAAAAACAACAAAACAAAAAATTAAATTCATTAATTAATAATAAAGAGAAGGGTCTGTCCTTATAGATAAGAAACAATGGCAATCTCCAAAGCCTTAAGGAGTCATCACCCACCAAAGGATCTTTCAGATCTCAAGCAATGGAACCCAGTCAGAAGGACCTGTACCTGATGACAGACATAGAATTTAGACTATGAATGCCAAAGACAATTAAGGAAAGTCACAGGAAGATGGAAACAGAGATCATTTAGGCCACAAAAACTGTACAGGAAATAAAAGCTGAGCTGGCCAATAAAAGAAAGAATCTATCTGAAAGCCAAGGAAATACAGAATGATTTCCTGGAATTTCGAAACACAATCACATGGCTGAGTAGCATAATCAACCAGGCAGAGAAGAGAATCTCAGAGCTTTTGATTGAACTACTGAACTAACCCAGTCCAACAAAAAGAAAAAGAAAAGCCTAAAGAAGAATGAGCAAAGCCTATGAGAGGTTTGGGGTTATGTAAACAGACCAAACCTTGATTGGTATCCCCAAGAGGGAAGAACATAAATTGAGAACACCCTGAAATAAGTTTTCCAAAAGGTCAGTTAAGAAAATTCCTCCTACCTTGTAGTGAGGTAGCCATGCAGATACAAAAGATCAACAAAATTCATGTGAGGTATTACATGAGAAGGACATCCCTGAGACCCATTATAATCTGTTTCCAAAAGGTGAACACAAAAGGAAAAAAAGTCCTAAAGGTCACTAAAGAGAAGACACAGAACATCTATTGAGGGAGACCCATGAGAATTGCAGCAGTTTTCTTAGCAGAAACACTACAAGTCATAAAAGACTGGGGTCCCATCTTTAATATTCTTACAAAAATGCAATTCCAGCCACGAATTTTCAGTCCTAACAAATTCAGATTCATGAATGAAGGAGAATTAAAACCCTTTCATATATACAATCCTTAAAAGAATACCCCACCTACAAACTAGCCCTTTGGGAGATGCTTAAGAAATTTATAACAACAGAAATGAAACAAAGATCCTACCCACCACAAAAGCATAGGAAATCACGGAGTTAACAGACCATACAAATCAACCACAAACCTAAAAACAAAGCAGACTCTTAATAGCAATATGACAAGAATAAACCCCCATAATGAATCATTTACATTAACATGAATAAACTGAAAAGGTATAGAGTGGCAAACTGGATAAAGAAACATGACCCATCCTTCTACTGCCTTTAGGAAACCCATCTCACTTAAAATTACATCCACAGGCTCAAGGTAAAGGACTGGCAAAAGATATTCCAGGAAAAAGAAAAACAAAAAAAGAACTGGAGAAGTTATTCTTATAACAGTGAAACAGAATATAAACCAAAAATAAAAAGATAAAAAAAGACACTACATAATAAAAGGCTCAATTCACCTGCAAGAAAATTCATCTTGAATATGTACATACCCAACATAGGAACACCAAAATTTATAGACAATTACTAATTAAACTAAGACAGAACCTAAAAGGTATATAACTATAGTCAGAGATTTCACATCCCATTAACAGCCTTAAACAGATCATCAAGTCAAAAAACAAAAACAAAGCCGGGCTCGGTGGCTCAGCCTGTAATTCCATGCTTTGGGAGGCTGAGGTGAGTGGATTGCCTGAGCCCACGAGTTCGAGACCCACCTGAACAACTTGGCGAGACCTCATCTCTACAATAAATCAAAAAATCAGCCGGGTGTGGTAGCGCATGCCTGTAATTCCGGCTACTTGGAAGGCTGAGGCAGAAGGATCACTGAATCCCAGCAGGTCAAGACTGCAGTGGCCAGGAGCGGCCACTGCACTCCAGTCTGGGTGACAGAGTGAGACTCCAACTCAAACCAAAACAAAACAAAACAAAAAACAAAAAAAACAAAAATAAAACTAACAAGGAGATCTGAACCTTAAGACTTGATCAATTGGATCTAATAGACATCTATATAACATTTTACCCAACAACCACAGAATAAGCATTCCTTTCATCAGCACATGGGACATAATCTAAGACTGACCACATAGGCATAAATCAAGTTAAACAAATTTCAAAAGTTTGAAATCATACCAAGTATCTTCTCAGATCACAATGGAATTAAAACAAATACCACCATCAGAAACCACCCCTCAAACATAAATACACATGTGAATTAAACAAAATGCTTGTGAATAACTTTTGGGTTAACACTGAATTCAAGGCAGAAATAAAAAGATGTCCAGACACAAATGAAAGCAAAGGCACAATACATTGAAACCTCAGGGATACCATGAAATCAGTGCTGAGAGGGAAATTTATTGCATTGCATGCACATATCAATAAAATAGAGGGATCTCAAGTAAACAGCTTAATGTCATACCTAAGGGAACTGGAAAGTCAAGAGCAATCCAATCCCAGAAATATTAGAAATATTGAAATTATTAAAATAAGTCACAATTAAATGAAATAGAGATTTAAAAATCATAAAAAGGATTAATTAGATGAAATGTTGATTCCTTCAAAGAATAAATAAGATTGGCAGACCCCTGGCCTGATTGACAAAAGAGAAAGTTCAAATAAACATAATTACAAAATGAAAAGGGTGATATCACATCTGACCATAAATAAATTAAAAAGATTATCAGAGATTACTATAAACATATGTGCGCAAATAAACTAGAAAATATAGAGGAATTCCTGGCATCACATAACTTCCCAACAATTAAAGAATAATAAATTGAAACCCTAAACAGACCAATAACAATAGAAGAAATTGACTCAGTAACAAGAAACCTCCCACCGAAAAAAAAAAAAAAGCCCTGGGCCATATGGTTTCTAGCTGAATTCAACAAGACATACAAGGAAGAGTTGATACCAATTCTATTGAAAGTATTCCAGAAAATTGAGAAGAAAGGAATTATTTCTAGCTCTTTCTATGAGGCTAATAACATTCTGATACCCTATAAGGCAAAGACCCAACAAGGAAAGAAAATGACAGGCCAATTTCCATGATGAACATAGATGCAAAAATTCTCAACAAGATTCTGTCAAGTTATATCCAACAGCACATATCTAGAATCATCCATCATGACCAGGTGGGTATCATCCTCATTAACAAGGCTTGTTCATCATACATAAATCAATAGCTATATTCATCACATAATGAGCTGGAAAACCAAGAACCACATGCTTATCTCATTAGACACAGACAAAGCATTTGATGAAATTCAATATCTCTTATTGATAAAAACTCTCAAACATCTAGGCATTGAAGGGACATTCATCAAAAATAATAAGAGCCATCTATGACAAAATTGCAGCAAACATCATATTTAATGGGCAGAAACTGGAATCATTCCCTCTAAGAACTGAAACAAGACAAGGGTGCTCACTGTAGCACCTGCTATTCAACATAGTGATGTTTTCTCTTTGCATGAATCTGTATACACATTCTCATTCATAATACTTTTGTTCAATACCTCATCAAATGACAGCAGAAATAACCACAGAGTTACAATAATGGCTTCATGAGATCTCTTCAGAAAAAGTTACTCTAGTTTCTCTATATCATAATCAAGAGATATTCTGTGTTTTACTAAGTGGTGAGGGAACTTGCTAAAAAATTGGTAAATAGGTGTTTTAAATTCAGGGGTTTTTCAAACCAGTCCAGTCAGGTTTTGTAAATTCAAACAGAACCGGCCAGAAATGGCTGACATCAGTGTACTGCTCCACAAAAAGGGACATTTGCCTGGCCACCAAAAGTTATTTTTACTTTCAATGCACATTGACACTGGCCTAGTTGTCCTTTCTCCAGGTACCACATTACACAAAGGACACCTTCAATTCCCCAAGCTTATCTTGATATCACAGACCTATTGTTTCTTCCTCTAACCAGAAAAACTATTCTTCCACTAAAATGGAAACTCAATTGTCTACATCAGTGTCATATATTTAAATAAAGAGATATGATCCACTTTAAATATCACAAGTCAACCTTTAAAAGTTATCTTTCAGATTTCTGATATTTTGGTAGTCCACCTAATACAAATGTGCTTGTTTTATGTTAGCTGATTGGCAAAGTAAGATGTGTATTTGGGCATTTTTTTTTTCATTTTTCAAAGGATTTAGAATATGAAAAAAGTAACAGAACATAAATGATTCTACTTTTTCTTGTTTAGATGTCAGAATAAAATTATGCATCAATGCCAACATATAACATAAAAACATTAGCATATATTTCCTTTCACTTCCTGTTTCCCAAAATTCTTCAGCTTAATTAATATAATATAGTATTTTAGATACAAATTATTATCATTAATAAATTATTATTTGCATATATATTTTCTTTTTAATGATATTTTCAAGAGTGTGTGTTAAGTTTATAATTATATTAACAAAGTTTATGCTGACAATCTTTTCTTTACTAGTTTCATTGCTCATTACCAGTTTTTTAAATAATAAAACTTATCTGCCTTTGAGTTATATTTATTCATCTCTTGGTCAGCTAAAATGCATTTCCTGATAATTTTATGGAATTCACAAGTAATGTATTTTTAATTTTATAGTCTTAAAAATATCTTAATAGAAGAAAGAAATGTCTGTGCATTCCATTTAGCTCTCAAACACATTTATCCCACCAAAGCTGACAGAAGAGGTTATTATCTGTTCAGCAGCTTCTTCCAAATACTCTTGATATTGCTAATGGGTTGATTGCATGTGCTTTATGTTCTAACATGATTCTGTCCAATGTATGTGGGGCAAAAGAAACAGTTGAACATTACTGTAGCATGCACAGTTGCAATTTAAAAATGGAACATATGTCTTTAGCATATACTGACTGTTATATAGAAGCCTACATAATATTTTCTAATTAAAAATATGGAAGTCTTCTTAAGGGTTTCTGCCAAAGGCAATGCAGATAGATTTGTGAGATTGAAAATAGGCTAAATATAACACCAAACATTCTCTTCTGATGGATACTACATTCTTGTAAAAAGTGGTAGAACCATTTTTAATCCCACAGTCTGAACAATACTTATTGCTAAATTAAGGCTCTAAATATTGCTTCTATAAAATATCTTGCATCATAAATAAGATGTACAGATTTCTAGTTCGAGTACTACATGCATTAACAACAAAGGATACAAAATATTTATTAAAATCTCTGTTGTATTTTTCAATTACTTATTAGGAGAAGCATCTACCTACTTTATTTGTTGCCTAAAACCAGCCATGAATACAAAAGGTTAATGTCAAAGCATACAGAAATAGATTGTATTTCCAGAATCCATTAGATAAACAGGAACATTAATAAAATAAAAGAAAATATGATTTTACTTCAATAAAAATGGCATTATACAAGATAGTTTTCATTTCCCCAAAATAATATAACAAAAGTCACAATCTATACCATGATGGTAAATGGCAGACTGATTAAAAATTTCTATATTTCTTAGTGATTATCTAATATAAGCTCCTGATGTTTAAAAAAGATCTTATCCATAGCAGCTGTATTTTACCACAGGAATACAATTTTAAAAATTAAATAAGCTTTTTAATTAATAAGCTTATTAAATAAGCTTATTATTAATAAACACGGTAGACATTCCAAGCACTCAGATGCTTTTTATCCAGCAAAGGATTTGAAGCCAAAGATCTGAATTCAAGTTCAACAATTTACTAACCATATAAATGATACATTCAATATTTAGTTCTCTCATTTGTAAAATGGGGATCCTTAATAAAAACTCTAAGTTGCAGTTGAAGGTTGAAGATTGAAAGAAAACCTTAGGTGATAGCTGAAGATTAAATGGTTAATGTAAAATAGCTCTTTACATTCAAATTAGTATATAGGTGTAATTTATTATTTTCATGACCACCAACATTAAAAATTATGATAATTAAGAAAAAATGCTTACATAATTATTTTCTTTCTTTTTCAAGCTCAGGTTACTTGCAAGTTCTAAAAAAAGTCACTTACAGATACACATGAACTTCAAAAAATGTCCATGCTGAACCAAGTGTTATTTTTTTTCTTTATCCACTTTTTTTCTCATAATAAAAATTATTGGTCACAATTTCATGCTTTTATACATTTTAAAATTCCTTTCATCCTTCAATCATAAACAATGTCATCTCATTAGTTTTCCTTTTCAGACATGTCAATGTATCCTTTTTCATTAATATATCTTCCTAATGAGTTCATCTCTATGGGCCTAAAGACCCTAAATATCTTTTAATATACACAGGTTTAAATTAAATGTTTCTTTCTATGACTTTCTCTCTTATATATCCTGTCTATAACTCATATAAATATCATGTTCCATTTCACTATTATATAGGGCAGGAATCATGAATATTTTTGTTTTACCACATTCCCAGCATCAATAACAATGCCTGACATGTAAAAGGTATTAAAATATTTGTTAATTAAAGGAATGAATGATAATGCAAAATTTTAAAAATCAGGAGATATTTTTTAGCTTTATCACAGTCACTAACTAACTTTATAAACTTGAGGAAATTATTTAACCACTGTATCCCAGTTTCTTGTCAGATAGAAATAACAAACACTACTGCATAGACTTGCTGAGTTAATGAAAAGGAATAATGAAAAATAGAAAAAATATTTGAAAAGTATTTTTTAAATATATAATGCATATATATCTCCTTTGTTATATATATCCCAGACCACACTTTTGGTATGACATTCAAAAGTAGACCCAAGGTAACAAAAGATAATTACTTTTCAATAAACATTTATTTAAGAACAACAATAAAATGTTTTTAAAAACTGTCTGTCTATATCCTCTGCAGAAGACTATTAGTGACTTGCTACTGAAAATTTAAAAATATATTCAGTAAGGGTCATTTTGAATTCTGATTCTGTATTCTGATCAATGAGCCACACCCCAACACATGATAGTTTAACATTAAATTAATACTTAGTGAATCTACTTATTATTCCTTAGCCAAGTTTCCAATAAAAACATTAAACAACTGTAAGCCCAGAGAATCCTTTGTGTGTTTTCTCTTTGTTGATTGAAAAACCACTTTACAAAAACATTCACTCAGTAGAGGATTTCAATATAGTGATGGAGTCATTCAGAGTGTGTGAGTCTCTGCATAAATGAGTGAGCACAAGGACAAACATGCATGCAAGTGTGAGAGCAAATGGGTGTACAAGTGTCTGAGTGGGTACGTGGCATCAAGCGACCTAAGCTCTCCCACTGAGGCAGCGGTCCTATGTGGCTAATTGGATCCCAGTGTGCTCCATGGTCCAAAGGCAGGCGCCATCTCTGCAGAGAAAGACTCTGGACTGCCCACAAATAGTAGAGATACTCCCTGAGACTGAGGGAGAAATCAGCACCTCTCTGAGGTTGATCACTGCCAAGCCACGACTACCCAGGTGCAGTATCACCAAAGGTACACGCCCAAGGAGGAGACCCATGTACCCCATCCAATTGAAGTATTTGTGGGTATATGACTGCAACTGGAGATGAAGAAACAAGCCTGCAATGGATAAGTGGTGGTGCATTTTAAAGTGCCCCAGCTCCCTTTTCCCTGTGATTCACCAGACATGTGATCCAGGCAAGGAGTGTCCTGATTAGCACACATGGAGAAGTCTGAACACAAGCAGATCAGTTGGGGTTGGTTCACAGCCTACTCATGACTGCATGGTAAACAGGAGGACAGACTTAGAAATCAGAACCCCTTCCCCTCTGCCATGAGCCAAGAGCAACGGTACTTGGGTCACAACTGCAAGTTACCCAAAGTCTCAGAATCTGCCACAAAAGGGTGCTCAAGGATTACAAAAGTTTTGTTTTGTTTTGTTTTGGGATTCTCCCTGCTTTTTCGAAATAGTTTGCCAGGAATGTGCATTTCATTTTTAATTTACTCCTTCTCCTTTTTTCACATAAGGGTATATGTGAGTGTGGAAATCTCCTCATATTGTTGGTTTTAGTTTTTTGGGTTTTCTTCTTCTTTTTTCCTCTTTTTTATTGGTTTGTCTGTCTGTTTGCTTGTTTGTTTTCCTCCTCTTGTTCTTTCTCTTCATTGTTCTTTTTTCTCCCATCTCTCCTTCTCAGTTCCATTATTTTCCCTTATGCTATTTTGTATCCAGGGGAGATACACAGGTTCCCATTGCATGGTCATACTGTTAGGTGTTGGGAAGTGGGCCTCTATAGGACCAGACACTAATCAGCAGACATTATGATCTGCAGGCAGATTTTGAATCTAAGCATCCTGCAATATATTTTATTCAAATCTCAAAGCTGCGAAAGGATAGCACAACTCTCTACTCTGAACCTGACTTCAAAAATCAAACAAATCTGGAGACTTTAGCAAAGGAAGAATAGGGAGTTGAGCAAAAAGAAGTGAAAAATCTTTCTCTCTCACTGAGCAACAGAAGTAAAGAGAAAAGAAAAACGCATCACAAATGTAGAGAAATCAACAACAACAAAAAAACACAGGTGCCTCACAAAGTCCAAAGAGTATAGTCCACAAGTATGCAGATTTCAGAACTCAAGCAATGAAGAACTCCCAGATCAACTGGTCTCAGACCACAATTGCAGAGATCAAGGAATGGTTGGAATAAATGAATAAGAACCAAGAAAGGCAAGACAAAAACATGGGCGAATTAATTACTGAGACGCAAGTTACAAAGAATACAGTAAATGAAATAGTAAACTGAGAAGTATGGAAAGCAGAACTAACCAGACAGAAGAAAAACTCTCAGAGTTTGGAGACCAAAATATAGAACTAATAAAATCTGTTAAAAACATAGAAAGGAAGATTTAAAAGATGCAACAAAGCCTTCAAGAGATGTCTGATTATATAAAGAAACTGACTTATGCATAATTGGTACCCCTGAAGCAGAAAGAGAAAATGAGAGAAGCCTGAATAAAACATTAAATGTGGCCATCAAGAAAACATCCCACATCTCATCAGAGACACAACCATCCAAACACAAGAGATTCAGAGAGCCTTTTCAAGGCACCAAATGAGAAGACCAACTCCTAGACACATAGTAATTCACTAACACAAAGTAGGTATTAAAAAATCCTAAAGGCAGTGAGAGAGAAAGGTCAAACTACTTACCAGGGAAGACCAATTAGAACAACAGCAGATTTATCTACAGAAATACTACAGGCATGAAGAGACTGGAGTCCAATCTTCAAAGTCCTCAAAGATAAACTATTCCAACCAAGAATTTCCTACCCAACCAAGCTAAACTTCATCAGTGATGGAGAATTAGAATCCTTTCCAGACATTCAATCCCTAAGAATTTATGCTGCCTCCAGACCAGCTCTACAAGAGATACTTAAGAAGGCATTAAGCACAGAAAAAAGAAAAAAAAAGAATGACCATGCACTTCCCAATAATTCAGGTAAACAGAACCAACACAGCATGGATTGTGACTGTAAGATTGAAAATACACACATATATGAATCCAAAAATCAAAAGAAAACTATCAAAAAGAAAGAAAGAAACAAACAAACAAACAACAACAAACTCTACAAGAGCTTCATGGCAGGGATAAACTCTCACATCTCAATAATCAGCCTGAATGTGAATGAACTAAATGCACTGCTGAAAAGACGTAAAATGACAATCTGGATTAAAAAAACAAAACAAAACAAAAATGACTCATCAATATGCTGCCTCCAAGAGACACATCTCACCAGAATGGACATTCAGACGCAGAATTAGAGGATGGAAAACAATTTTTCAATCAAACAGAACATTTAAAAAAGCAGGAGTCATAATCTTAATATCAGACAAAATAACCTTTAATCTATCAAAAACTTAAAAAGAACACTACATAACAAAATACTACATAGCAAAAGGACACACTACATAAAAAAGGACACTACATAACAATAAAAGAGTCAACAAGAAATATCCATCCTAAATATATATGCACCGAACAAAGGCGCACTAGCATTTATAAAGCAGTTACTAAGTAAACTAAAAACAGTTATTGACTCTAACACTATCATAGCTGGGAAATTAACTACTCCACTAACAACCCTAGATAGATTACTGAGGCAAAAACATCAACAAGGAGATCTGGAAATTCAACTTAATGCTTGAAAAAATGGACTTAATAGATTCCTAAAGAATACTCCACCCAACAAACACGGAGTATACATTCTACTCATTACCACATGTAATGTACTCCAAGATCAACCACGTCTTCAGCCATAAATCAAGCATAAACAAATTTCAGAAGATCTAAATACTGCAGTGCACCTTCTCAGACCACGGTAGAATAAAAATAAATATCACTACTAACAAAATTCCCCCAAACCTCACAAAGACATGGACATTAAACAGCAAGATGCTGAACAACTCCCAGGTCATCATGAAAAGCAAAGCAGAAATTAAAAGATTCCTGAAAACAAATGAAAATAAAGACACATCTTACCAAAATCTGTGGCATGCCATGAAATCAGTACTAAGAGCGGAATTCATATCTCTACAAACACACATCAAGAAAATGGAAAGATCACAGGTTACAGCATAACAAATCACAGAAGGGAGCTGGAAAGGCAAGATCACCAAAACACTAACTTTGGCAGAAGAATTCAGATCACCAAAATAAAAGCCCACCTGCAGGACATAGAGAACAAAAATATCATAGAAGAAAACAACAAAACAAAGAGCTGGCTCTTTGAAAGGATAGACAAGATTAATGAACCCCTAACCAAACCGTCCAAGAAAAAGAGAGAGAAAGGTCAAATAAACACAATCAGAAATGCAAAATATCAAGTCACAACTGACCCCAAGGAAATACAAAAGATTGTCAGACATTACTATGCATATCAATATGGAAACAAACTGAAAACCTAAATGAAATGGAGGAGTTTCCAACATCTCACAACCTCCCAAGGTGAGAAAAAGAAGAAATTAAGACCCTAAATAGACCAATAACAACCTAGGGTACTAACTCTGTCATAAGAAAACTACCTACCAAAAAAAGTCCTTGAGCAGAGGGCTTTCCAGCAGAATCCTATAGAACACACAAGGAGGAGCTAATATTAGTCCTGTTCAAGGTTTCCAGGCAACTGAGAAAGATGGAACTCTTCGCAAATAATTTTATGATGCTAAAATTACACTGACACCCAAACTTGGTAAAGATTCAACAAAGAAAAAGAACTACAGGCCAATATTACTGATAAACATAGATGCAAAAATACTCAACAAGATTCTAACAAATTAACAAATTGCATTCAAAAACACATCTCAAAAACCATCCACCATGACCAAGATGGCTTCATCCCCAAGATTCTGGACTGGTTCAACATCCACAAAACCATTAAATACAATTAAATACATTAACATATGTAAAAACAAGAACCGCATGATTATATCACTAAACACAGAAAAAGCTTTTGTAAAATCCGGCGTCCCTTCTTGATAAAAACTGTTGAACATCTAGGCATAGAGGGAACATACCTCAACATAGTAAGAGCCATCTATGATAAACCCACAGCCAGCATCTTTTAAACAGGCAGAAATTGGAAGCATTTCCCCTGAAACCAGAATGAGACAAGACTGCTCACTCTCACCCCACCTGTTCAAAATAGTGTTGGAAGTCCTAGCTAGAGAAATCAGACAAGAGAAGGAAATCAAGGGTATCCAAATTGAAAAAGCAGAAGTTTTCCCTTTTTGCTGATGATATGATCTTATACCTTGAAAACTCAAGAGAATCTGTTAAAAACCTCCTTGCACTGATAAAGGACTTCAGCAAAGACTCAGTATACAAAATAATATGCAAAAGACAGTCACATTCTTATATAACAACGACAAGCAGTCAGAGAACCAAATAAAAAGCACATTCACAATAGTCACAAAAAAATGAAATACCTTTTTATCTTCTTAGCTAGAGACATGAAGGACTTTTACAATGTAAACCACAAAACATGCTCAAAGAAATAAAAAAGACCAAACCATGGGAAAACATGGGGTGGAAAAAATCAACATTATTAAGATGTCCATCCTACCCAAGGCAATCTACAGATTCAATGCAACACCCATTAAATTACCAACATCATTCTTCTCAGACCTAGAAATGACAATACAGAAATTCATATGGAAACATAAAAAACCACAAATAACAAAAGTAATCCTTAGTAAAAGAAAAAAATTGGGAGGTATTACATTTCCACACTTTAAATTTTATTATAAGGTGACAATATTCAAAACAGCCTGGTACTGGTACAAGGATAGCCATATTGACCATTGTAACAGGAGAGAGATTCCAGAAGCAAAACCTCAATTTCTCAACCTACTCATCTTCAACAAAGTCTCCACCAACAACCACTGGGGAGAAGAGAACCTATTCAGTAAATGGTGCTGGGAAAGCAAGTTGACCACATGCAGAAAAATTAAGCAGGACCCCAACCTATCACCATACACAAAAACCAGCTCTAAATGGATGAAAGACCTGAAAATAAAACCTCAAACTATACGAAACCTAGAAAACACATTAGATACCTTTACAGCAATTGGAAAAATGGAATCAATTCTTTATCAAAACCCCAAATGCCCATGCCACAAGCAACTAGACAAGGGGGATCTCATGAAACTGAAAAGCTTTTGCAAAGCAAAAGAAAACATCAAGAGACCTGGGAGACAGCCCACAGAATGGAAAAAATATTTGCCAACTATATATCTGACAAAGGTCTAACATCTAGGATCCACAAGGAACTCATACGTGCTAAAAGGAAAAAACAAACAGTCCTATTAAAAAGTAGTCAAAAGACATGAATAGACACTTTTCAAAAGAAGACATAGGAGCAACCTATGATAGGCAGCATGGTTGATTCCATGCTTCATACATGAAAAAAAGGTTCAGCCTCACTAATAGTCAAAGACATGCAAATTAAAATCACACTGAAATACCTCCTAACTCCAGTCAAGAGGGCCATCATCAGTAACTCAAAAAACAACAGATGCTGGAGAAGATGTCGACAAAAGAGAATGCTTCCACACTGTTGTTGGTGGGAGTGTACACTAACACAACTTCTGTGGAAGACAGTGTGGTAATTCCTAAAAGATCTAAAAATCAACCTTCCATACGACCCTGCAATCTCCCTTCCGGGAATGTACCCAGAGGAACTCAAATCATTCTATGAAAAAAGATACTTGCACACGAATGTTTATTGAAGCATTATTCACAATAGCAAAAACATGGAATCAACCGTGCTGCCCATCAAAAGTGGACTGGATAATAAACACATTGTACATATAGCTGATGGAATATTACACATCCATAAAGAATGACAAAATTATGCACTTCACAGCAACTTGACTGGATTTACAATCTAACATACTCAGTGATCTGTCACAGAAATAAAAAACTGAGTACCACATGTTCTCACTCATAAGTGGACTGTGAACATTTATCTTTTTTCTTTGTAAAGGAATATTAATGTCATGAATGTTAAGGCAGATTATTCAGAATCATAGCACAAAGACCAACAGTAAGAAATCACTAGGTTCTTCTGAACACTAACTATAAATAAGATGATATTCAACATGGCTTAGTTTTTCATGAAAAGCACAGATTTCATGAATGCATTTATCTATTTAGTCCCTTAATTCTGTAGTGGTAATTGGGATGCTACTCCCAAAAGTGTAGCACAGATAGAAGTATGTGTATTAATAGTCAATTGGATTTAAAATAAAATGGTTCACAATCAGGTAATAGGACTTCAGAACAGCACATCTACTATATTTTTCTTTAAGTGTATTTTTTATTAATTTATCGTTTGCACTATTTTTTTCTATTCCACACTATTCAGAGAAAGTGATAAAACTAATTATACAAATTCTACACTCATTGTCCCTCCAATGATACACTATGAACTTAACAAAAATAGATGATAGAAAGCATTCAAAGTATTTAATTTATGGGCAACAAAGCCTTCACAAATGTCAGAAGACTGAAGTTGAAATTAGCATGGCAATCTTGCACTATGAGGTAGTAGATGATTTTAGATGCAATGACACATTTCTATTTTCGAATGAAACAGAGAATTCAAAAATTACTATTTATTTAACAGTAATATAAGTATGTAACTGAGATTATGTAAAAATTCCTTTTATTTCATTATGGTTAAGAAGAAAGGAAAATAAGGTTTTTAATCCACATAGGAGATAAATTGCATTGTACAATGAATTCTAATGATAAGACCTCACATATTTAAACAATCTTTGTCACAAAGTATATATAAAGGGCAGCAGCAAGTATAGAGATAACTATACTGAAGAAGTGGAGACAAAACAAACAGAAGGAAAGAGAACAAAATTCAAATATTTAAATTAGCCTTCTTATTTTTCAAGTATATTTGTGATGAAGTGTTTTTTGGCAGCTATTTGGGGATGAAAGTTTTCAGATGATCACAAATTGCCTTCCAGTAATAGCTCAATGTCACACTTACGGTATTTTAGCATAGGACCTTTGATTTGAGGGAGTTTTTTTAATTAAGAATGACCTGTATTACTGAGTGATAATAACTCACATGCTGGGTTGTGTAGGATGCGCTAAGGGACATGGGTTACTCACCGCCTATTTTCTCTGTCTTGGGGTCTAATAGATGGAAAAGTGATGTGGGAGGCCTGGTAAATTGATTTTTGTGTTCTAATGTCTGCTCTCCTGACAGAAAATTCATGGAAAAGGTATAAAGGTGCCTCAGCTAAAAGGCTTATTCTTTCTCATAATTTGCCCAAGATCACAAAATAGCAGTCAGAATTTAAAACCAACTGCTTGAGGTTAAAATATGGAGAAAGTTTAATCTAAACATGATCCAGTTTTCCTGCTAACACTTTGAGTCTTTAATCATTTACACTTAAAAATGAATTAAATGTCGGAGAACATAAATTCTTGGGGGATAGATGAAAAGGAAAGGATGTTAGGGTACTATTCCTTATTAATAATAATCACTGGAAACTGTGATTGTGATATTTTACATGGCAAAAGAAATTAAGGTTGCTGATAAAATCAGCTGGCCTTAAAGTGTAAAGATTGTGATGGATTATCTGGGTGAGCTCACTGCAATTATATAAGCCCCTTAAAGGCAAAAGAGGGCATCAGAGAAAGACATCACTGAGGTCAAAATGGAAGAAGAAACAGGAAAGATTCAAAGCATAAGAAAATCTCAATTAGCTATTGCTGGCTTTGGCAAAATGAAAAAAGGGTTCTATGAGACGAATAACGTGCAGCAGTCTTTAGAAGCTGGAAATAGCCCTCAGCTGACAGTCAGCAAAGAAACAGAAACCTTAGCCCTTACAACTGCAAAGTACTGAGTTCTGCCAACAACCTGAATGAGAGTGGAAATCACTTATTCTCTAAAACATCCAGAAAAGGAAGCAGCCTTGCAGATACCTTGATTTTAACCCATTGAAATTTGTACTTGACCTTTGATGTATAAAACTGTAAAATGATAAATTAGTGTTGTTTTAATATACTAAGTTTGTGGCAATTTTTTAAGGCAGCAATAGAAAACTAGTACCTGGATATACCTATAGTATACGTATACTATTGAGATGGTTGCCTCTTGTCAATGTCTCTATATCCCAATTCTCTCCACCTGAGACTCAACATTTCTTCTTATTTGTTTCCCATCTCGATGTTTCCTACTCTATAATATTTAGTGGTGTTTAAAAATTTGTTAAAAATTTCCCAAGGAGAGATGCTATAAAAATACAACAAATTATCGATACTAAAAATACAATTCAAGTTATAGTTATAGGTGATAATTGCATTCAGACATAGTTATAGATAATAATTATCTGAACAACTGCTATTTTCCTTCACTGGGTTCCTCTGTATGACTAATGGCAATGCCTCAATATGCTTGATAACACCCAAGACCACTTACAGATTCTTAATGATTCAAGACATTAGTTACTTTCTAGTGGTGTGCTAAAGCTGGCTGGCTTTTATTTTCTAGTGGTGTGCTAAAGATGGCTGGCTTTTACTAGCCTGCTAGAGGCCATTATTAAATTGTCAAGAATTTTGCAAGCCATTTGTTAAACACAGCCATTATTTAAAAATAAACTTATAATTAAATAAATCATATTAAAAATAGAGGTAATAAATGCTCAAAACCTACTACTTTCTTATAATTTTACCACATTTAACTACTAGTTGTGCTCTTGAGTCATTTACACCTATTTCGATTGTATCTGTATGGTGGTATGCTACTGTATATCTCTTCCCAATTTCATCATGTTGGTAGTTTGAAATTGGCCATAGGGGAGCATTTACACCATGAAAATTGACATACATTACAAACAAGGACTTGATTTATTTTTTATTGATTGTCTAGATTTATTAAAGTGATGAAGAAATCTTAACACAGATTCATCTTAGAAGTGACTGACGTTTCTGTAGCTATTGCATTGTGAACAGCACAAAAAGTTGAGAAAATACTTTTCTGAGTTTCAAAACTATCATTTCACAAAGTAATTCATGCTATTGATGAATCAGTGAATTTTCAGCACATTTACTCATTGTTTCACTTTTGTTTTAGTCATTAATGTAAACAAAAATATTGCCTAACATGTATGGTGAAATTATATTCATTTGATAATTGCAAAGTAGTTGGCAACAATAAAAGTGTTAGTCAAAAATCAGTGAAAGCATTCTCTGAGAATCAGTTGGCTATATTGGATTTGCAATAAATAATACTATGCATTTTATTATTTGTAAATTCTATGCTACATACCTTTAATATTAGTATAATTTATATACATATGTATACATATATAACTTGTTCATATATATCCATACATTATGCACTTTGTTCCAGACACCTAACTGTTAAATATTTAAGAGCACACGATTGCTTTATTATTTGTCTCTTTTCATTTATTTTCAATGATCATACCTAAAAAACAGAAGGGGGTAAATGCAAAGCTCCTGCCATCTAAAAAACACTTAGCCTCCAAGGTTAATAAGAAACTTAATGCTTTGACATGTGACAAAAACAAATATAACACTTTTTATATTTCCTCTCTATGAAGTGTGATAATAACCAAAACATGAAGGAAATGGAACCTACAAAATGACTGTACACAAAATCTCATGAGTCAGGAGGTTAGAATCCTATATTAGAATTTGACTTTTCCACAACTTCTATTCATGGAGATCCAAAGCACTACAGACATCCACATTGACTCCCACTCTAATCTCCCTTAACGGGGAGGCCCCACCATATGAATGAGCTTTGTTCTGAGAGTGCATGTGTAAGTCCAATTTGTTTTAAGCCAACAGAGTTAGCTAGGCACCCAACTAACACAATTAGCTAAAATACTGTATGTATTTAACAAGCTATTCTAACACCTGGTGGAGAGAAATAATGCATTCAAAAATGTACGTGTGATTCATTAAAGTTGACAACTTGATGCATATGTAGGAGACATTGTATATCCCTGTGGGAAAGGCAATGTTTTTTCACTATCTCTCAAACACGTGCTGCACTTTCCAACCTCTGTTCTTTTGCTCAAACTTTTCTTTTGCTTGGAAGGACCATTCCTTACAAACTTCTAATTGAAGGGACATAGCCCCAGTAAACACTTAGGGACTTGTTCTGAATCCACTAATCTGTCTTTTCTAAGATTTATGGAATTCTCTTCAGAAAGGGACTTCCTATGGTTTTAAAAGTTCACATATTATGTACGTATTTTGGTCCCTCAAGTAAAACCCGTATCCCTGTCGGAATGAGGAAAAACACCTGGTAAGAAATTATATAAAAAAATATTTTGTAAGCCCTAAATTGTGTGTGCATGTATATATATAAATAATATATTATACATAAATATACTTTTAAATATTTATATATGACTGCAGATGATAAAGCTCTACACAAATATAAGCTGCTAATAATATTACTTTAATATTGTCATCATAATTTTTTTAAATGGCAGGTTTCCTTTTCTTTTCATTCTGTTTTTGACCAGCAACAACAAGAGGATTTGACTGCCTGAAATGAAGTGGGAGAGTGAAAAATGAATGGGAGAGCTAACATTGGGGGTGGGCATTAAATACATAATGGTGCAGCCGGGCTCGGTGGCTCAGCCTGTAATCCCGCGTTGGGAGGCTGAGGTGAGTGGATTGCCTGAGCCCGCGGGTTCGAGACCTGCCTGGGCAGCAAGACCTCATCTCTACAATAAATCAAAAAATCAGCCGGGCGTGGTAGCGCATGCCTGTAATTCCGGCTACTCGGAAGGCTGAGGCGGAAGGATCGCCGGAGCCCAGCAGGTCGAGGCTGCGGTGGCTGGGAGCGGCCACTGCACTCCAGTCTGGGTGACAGAGTGAGACTCCAACTCAAAAAAAAAAAAAAAATACATAATGGTCCTACAATGGTAGATTTACAATGGTCTGATGCTGAGTTGTTAGGTTTTTGTACAAGGGAAGGTTATGATGAGGATAATGCCAAGGAAATATTATACTAGTTGAACTGTGTTGTGTGGATTGGGGCAGAGATCCAGAAGCCCATGAGCTAGAGTTCTTGAATAACAATAATGAAAATGAAGAGGGGAGAAAGAGAACGAGGAGACTGCAGAGTTGTGGAAGAAAAAGAGGGAGGAGAAAGGAGAGAAATAGCAGTAGCAGATAACATTTATTCAACACTATACACAAAACAAAAACTACATTAATTATCTCAGATAATATTTACAAGAGTTTTTCATACTGTCATTATCTACAGTTTGCAGATAAATTTGTTTAAGCTGTAAGCTGCATATGTACAAAATGTTATATAACTAGTAAGTGTTATCTGGAGTGTAAACCCAGCCAACCTGACTCTAGAGCCTATGCTCTGAACCACTCTGTTGAATAATATAGAGATGTGATTTCTTAGTTTACCCTGTACCCAACTAATTGAATATATTTCCAATAGCATTCTTGAAGTAAAAACAATCTACAAAAACCAAAAGTATCTGTGGATAAATTAATGTGATGGCATCAGATAAAAATTAGCTCAAATAGCATTTTCACAAAATTTCATTTGAGAACTTTAAATTTGACAATGTTTAGTTTACAATTGCAATTTATTTCTCTTTCCTATTGGGGACTATTATAGGCACTAAAACTTTTACTTTGTTAAGTGTAGGTTAAAAGTGATTAAAGTGTGAAAATATGTAAATCTCTAAAAATCTCAGACCTCAGGAAAAAGTTCTTATCTCTACTCAAAGTTGGCTAAACAGAGAAATTTCATAGTCAAGGCAAAATTGAAGATATTGATCTTATTTACTGCTAATAATTGATCTTAAGACATTTAAATTGATTGTTTACATATCCAATTTATTACTACCAAGAATGATATCAGCATATTTTTAAAATTCTTAAATTTTGAGCTCATAAATAATCTATAATACATTGATTTTTTACAGGGCAATTTATAAATGGATCTCTAATTCTTTCCATATATGCCTTTAATAATTATATTTAATAATTCTTTTCTGATCAGTACTATGATTACAAATTAATAAATTAATATCCCTTTGATGAATTATATACATGCTTTCACAAACCAGTGTATTCACTTGTAAAATACATCTTTAGTACAATGGTAAACTAATGATAAGAAATTATCTGGTAAACAGATATACTGCCTACAAAAAAATGGAAAAATATAGAAAAATTACTCCTACTTCGAAACTTTTAGACACTGTAACAAAAGCAAAAAGTAGCTTATTATTTTTTTAGGAATCAGTTGAACAACCTTATACACCATATCAAACAAACATGCACACACACATACACACACAGCCTAAATAGTACAGAAGAGAAGGGAGGTGAAATTGTACCCAACTACGATAAGATTCAAAAGCCAGAGCCAAAAGAGATCAGGTGCTAGAACTTTTACAGAAACTGCAGTAAATAATACCCATGCAACGTGAACCAAATTAGTCATCCAGATGTTTCCATTTGGATATTTGGTGTATTGGTGAGAAAAGATTCTACTTGATTCACTTTTTCCCACATCACAGGCAGCTGTTAATAGTAGCAATTCTGAAGCCGCTTATCAACTATATTTAGAACCATGAAATTAAAAAGCTGAGTAAATCCACCATATCATACTTAGGTTCTTAGTGTTATAACAAATTATTATTTCCTTTAATTCTCTTCAACAGATTGTTTTTTGTTGCTGTTATTACTATTATTTTCTTACCTGATATTTTCCTTGCATAGTTTGCTCTTCAACTTTGTTCTAAAGGGGGAGAAAAAAAAAACAAAACGACTTATGAAGAAAATACAGTCAAGGATAAGAAACGGGACTTTAAAAAGAAGATGTTAAAAAAAGACAGATAAGGTAAACTATGTGGGTACGTTCTGCATAGTGTGCTTCAGTTCTATTTGTGTGAGGATTAAGTTTAGATGCATTAATTAATATTATTTTAGCACACTTGTTTAATAATATACAAAGTCACTTGACTGTAATTATATCCAAACAGCATTTCTATATCTTATAAAATATTTACATTTCGAGAATATTTGTAAAACAGTTATCTATGATATAAAAAAATATCTCCAAGCTTTTGGCATATCTCTCATTCAAAATTACTGGTCCTTCTTCTTAAATAATGTATGTATTCAGTTCCCTCCCCCATACACAGAGTTAAATTCACCTGAGTCTGGAGACTTGAACTGTTGGCAATTTCATGTCTCAGAAAAAAAATAAAACATGATAACAGTTTCTGTGGTCTAGATTTTGACTAAAAAATAACTATTTAGAAGTGATAGAAGTCTAGAGAGAGAGTTACCATGTCATCTTACAGTGAGTAAGTCACAGTGAAGGAAAGGAATGGTAGGCATAGCCAGACACATGTCTTGCTATTTATAGAATGATATTTCCAGCAGCTGTCCAAATAGTTTAAGTTCTCCATCACAGCTGTAGGTTACCTCAGAGTCAATATAAAAATCAACCAGCTATCAATTCTGAAATTTATATAATTATGAATGAATTTGAGGAGCTTCCTGCTCCATAGTAAGTGATAAATCACCTAATGAGACAGTAACATAATTTCCCTAACTTTGCCCTCACCACAAAATCTGTTACTGTAGAACAATATTTCTTGTCAAACAGTTGGTCAGGCATTAGTTTTTGGTACTATACATCTTTAATCATTATACTTAACTTTAATTTCTATTAATGGGACTAGGACAATTAACTATAGATAAAAAAGATAAAGTTATTTGGATTGCATGGCTTTATAGTTATTTAATGTTCATTTTTCACTGACAATGTTGAAAATGTAAAGACAGGAAGATTAATGATAAATGTGCTGATGGTAAAACATAACAAGGGTTGTAAAAGTTAACAAGTATGATTGAATTGCTCTAGGTGAGAAGGCTTAAATGTACAAGCACTGAGTGTAGATCAATTTCAACATAATGATAACATAAATATTTTTTTAAAAAACAGAAGTGATATGTTTTAGAACTTGTAAATGGTCATAACTATAGTATAACAGAAGGCATAGTCTTATTCTTTTGCTGCAACAAAAATACTTTCATACCGAGGTATTTCTCTTTCCCATGATACTTAAATATTTATTTTATTTATTATAATGCAAGTTCCCCAGATTTTGCCATTAATTGATACATTGCTCTGAAGTATTCAGTAAATAACAAATTAACTGAAGGAATTTTTTCCCTACTAAATCTGTTTAGAGCTATTGAAATCTCACACAATTCTACTAGGAAAGCTGAAGAAACAAAGAACATTTTAATGAGAAATCTGCACATGCCAGAAAAGTTTACATGTCTGAGATGGAAAAGAAAGACTTTTTGGTTTGTTTTCAGAGGATCTCCAAAGAAAAGTTCAGTGCAGGTAATTTAACTTGAATGAGTTGAATCTTGAAACCATGAAGTCAGTTTTACTGATCTTTCACCTCCAATTGCTGAACAACTAACCCATCTGCTTTGTCATCATTTAAATCACATTTCATTCCTCTAACATAGTTACAACCTATGACCATTTGTTATAACAACGTGGGAAACTAGGAGGGAATTGGATGTATTTTTAAAGGAAGCTGTGCAGTAGTCTCTACATTCCACAGGGTTGAGGTAGGGGACAATAGCTTGAGTATTTGAAAATATTGCTTGGCTGCCTGACTTCACTGGGATTTTTTTAAGTGTGTTTCATAAAATAGTTCCACCATGGAACTAAAAGTAGAGATTTTTTATATCCTTTTACTCACATTTCAAATAGAATATGAGAAAATAAACTTTTAAAATGTCTAGTGTTCCACAGCAAACTCCAAAGTGTATAAGATATTACACAAAATTGAGCAATAGTGTCGTAAAAAG
Source organism: Carlito syrichta (assembly GCF_000164805.1). Taxonomy (NCBI): domain Eukaryota; kingdom Metazoa; phylum Chordata; class Mammalia; order Primates; family Tarsiidae; genus Carlito; species Carlito syrichta. The sequence goes on along the minus strand of NW_007252172.1, from coordinate 105,263 downwards.
CAATAAAGTATTTTTCCTTTATCTTTGTCTGAATTTCTCAGACAAGAAAATAATCCACAAAATAAATTGTTAAACTATGTTGTATAGCATTTTCTATACTGAAAACATGGATAAAAGTAGTCACAACTTAGGTTTCCTACCATAGAGTGATGAATTCTGCTTCAGATTTAAGCATGAGCTAGGTTTGAGAACAAATTCAAAAAGATCACAGAAATAAATCAATTTTCCATATGATAAAGGGAAACGCTAATGTTTTTACATTACAATATGAACTTTTTGAAATATAATTACCATTCCTTATAATTTTCTATTTTTGAAAAAAAATCCTACTCATCATTTCCCGACTACTACTTTTATTAGACTACATAATAAATTTTGCATTCTTGCAAAGGTTTCTAAAACTGTTTAAATGGCATGACAGTAACTATGATGATCTGCGATACAGAGAAAATATCAAAGTATTGAAGTTCAATCAGTCCCTATTACTTCATCCCCCCAAAAGAAACTTAACTACTTCTTTGGGGGAAATAAGTCTTCTGTGGCCCAGAACTGAGTTTCTACATAAAATAATATTACTTTATCATACTTGTTAGTAATTATCTACACTGAATTTAAAGCTTAATTATATGAAACAAAATTTTCATTTATTGACTGATATAAAACCTCAATGATTACTCTTTGATGCATATCCAAATTAATTTACTATGTACACACAGCCAAATATATATGAACATATCTTTACACATTTATACCATCAATAATCTGTTGTTTCCTCTGATAATGTTATCGCCTTGTATTGTACCTTGTAATCACCTCAAAGAGAAGAAAAGACCCAGTAGTAAAATGTTAAACTCATTAAAAATAGGTTTTCATCTCTGTGCTTTGATGACAAATTCATTGATTATTTTCTTACTACTTGGGGCTATACAATACAAATTATAATGTGATTATTCATTAGTATCTGTTAGTAAATACTCATTTCGCTTCCCAGAAAGGAGGCACCCTCTACAAAAAATATAAAGCCCCAACTAAGGTTTAATGAAACATAACACTGCTATGTTAACTAAGAAAATACAAATATGGGTAAGAATGAAAACTGAACGAATCTTACTTCTTTTTTAGCTGATTTTAAGTATGTAAACATGATGATAGTTATAAACCATAAAGCGAATTATATATTTAAGAAGGACTTAGCAGAAGTAATACAGATAAGTCTGGTATGTATGGTTGGTTAACCTATTTCTCCCTGTCACACATACTTCATGTTTAACATAGAAAAATACTGCTTAGAAATTTACTATCCATACTTGTGACACAATATATTTTCCTTTTCTGTTAAATTTGACCCTACTGACAATTCTCTCCTTCTCAGATTATTTCCCTTAACTTCAAGTGATTTCCTGGCTCATCTGATAGCCTCTAGACTCCTCCTGATTGTTTCTCTGGTTTTTTCTTTGAGGGGCCATAAGAATACTAAGCTTTGATACACTTAGAGTTAATTTTTGTGCAGGGGGATTGGTAGGAGTCTTATTTTAATCTTCTGCATGTGGTCAGTCAGTTTTCCTGGCATCATTTACTGAATAGGTTAACAACAACCCTCTCCCCAGCAGTTGATGGTGGAGGCTTTGTCGAAGATGTGTTGGTGGAGAAATTGCACTTCGACTTCTGTAACCTCTATCCTGTTCCATCAGTCTATATAGCTGTTCTTGTACAAATACTAGGCTGTTTTCATTATTGCAGTTTTATAATAAAGCTTAAAGTCTGGGAGGGTGATGCCTCCTGTGTTGTTTTGTTTTTGCTTTTGTTTGTTTGCTGAGGATTGTTTTGGCTATTCGTGGTTGTTTACATTTCCATATGAATTCCTGTATTGTCATTTCCAGGTCTGAGAAGAATGCTGCTGGGAATTTAATGGGTATTACATTAAATCTGTAGATTGCCTTGGGTAGGATGGACATCTTAACAATATTGATTCTTCCAATCCATGAGCATGGGATATTTTTTCTTTTGTTTGTGTCTTCTTGGATTTCTTTGAGCAGTGTTTTGTAGTTTTTTCATTGTAAAGGTCTTTGACTTCTCTGGTGAGGAAGATGCCAAGGTATTTCATATTTTTGTGGCTATTGTGAATGGGATTATGCTTTTTATTTGGTCTTTGTTTGCTGTTGGTATATAGGAATGTGACTGTCTTTTGCATGTTTATTTTATACCCTGAGACTTTGCCAAAGTCCTTTATGAAGACAAGGAGGTTGACAGACTAAACCTCAAACTATAAGAACCTTAGAAAATGCAGGAGATACCCTTATGGAAATTAGAACTGGCAACCAATTCCTAATCAAAACCCCAAGTGCTCCTGCCATATGAGATAAGATAGACAAGTGGGATCTCATCAAACTGAAAAGCTTCTGTAATGCCAAAGAAACCATTGAGAGAGCGGGAAGACAGCCTACAGACTGGGAAAAAAATATTTGCCAACTGTATATCTGACAAAGGCCTAACATCTAGTATCTACATGGAACTCAAATGTGCCAAAAAGAAAAAGACAAACAGCCTCATCACAAAGTGGGCAAAAGATACGAACAGACATATGAGCAACCAACAGATATATGAAAAAATGTTCAGCCTCATTTGTTTTCATCAATAAAATGCAAACTGAAATCACACTGAGATACCACCTGATTTCAGTAGGATGGCCATCATCAATTAACTCAAAAAACAACTAATGCTAGAGAGGTTCTGGCGAAAAGGGAACACTGCTACACTGTTTGTGGGAGTGTAAGCTAGTACAGCCTCTGTGGAAAACAGTGGGCAATTCCTAAGAGATCTAAAAATTGTCCTCCTGTATAATCTCACAATCCTGCTACTGGGAATATACCCAGAGGAACTCAAATCACTCTATGTAAAAGATACCTGCACACACATGTTTATTGCAGCATTATTCACAATAGCAAAAACATGGAACCAACTTTGCTGCCCATCAAAAGAGAACTGGATTAAAAAATGTGGTGTATATACATGATAGAATATTACACAGGCATAAAGAAGGACAGAATTATGAACTTTGCAGCAACTTAAATGGACTTAGAGGCTATAATCCATGAGTTATCTATCATGGAAACAAAGAACCGAGTATCACATGTTCTCATTCATAAGCAAACTTTGAACAACTATCATACTACTACAAGAAAGGGATTGGTAGTAGTGGGAAACTGCCAGGGGAAGGCAGGGGCGGCATGGGAAATAGTGGGAAACTGCCGGGGCGGGGCGCATCTCGTCAAAAAGGGTGCCTGCATAGTAAACATTTGTATACCTAACCCTGAATTGTATCCCATATATTTAAAATAATTTTTTCAAATAGTCATAATAAAATTCTAATAATTTTTACTAAAAAATAATAATCATCTTGCATTCTAGATCAAGCTCCATCATTTATTCATCAAGCAACTATGAAGCAAGACAATTGACCTTCATAATCTTCAGTTTCTTCCTCTATAAAATGGGCATGATAATGTCTATCCCTGATGTTGTTTTCTTATCTCTCAATGTTACCATAAAAACCAGATTAGAATATGAGATAGTACTTTATAAACTATTCCTTATTACATAAAACCATACAGCATTATTAATAATATCACTTTTCAAAATCCTCAACTTAAACGTTCTGATCTTCTCCATCAGTCCTCCCCTCATGAGTAAGCTTATTTAATCTCTCAAGGATTTTTACTATCACCTGGTATGGTGATAGACCTCAAAATTAGATCCCTAAATCTGATCTCCCACCCTCTAACAACACATAAACCATATTTTATTTCTGTAAAATTGTAATACAAAGTATGCTGAAAAACTGATTATTTTACGTCATAATTTCTTATCTATGATTATACTTTAATTTATCTTTTATGAGATATTTGATATCTGTATGTATGTATTTCATGTATCTACTTTTCATTTGACAATAAAGAAATTTTGATGAATTTCTATTAAACATTTGCTCAAAAGTATAGTTATATTTCATAATTGTTGCTCTCCACTAATTCTTCAAGTCTCACTCCTCCTTGGAAGCACAAATACACACACACACACACACACACACACACACACACACACACACACACACACACACTCCCATAACTTAAAAATTTTTTTTCAGAGCCTGTCTCTGGATCATTTTTTTAAATTTCCTGCTTACTTTCTCTTGATCATTTTTCTTCTAATGGGGTTATGACTGTTCCATCCTGGGAGCTTCCAGATGTCTAGTTAGATATGATTTGATACTTGGCTTATTTTAGAACTTGAGTTAAGAATAGACATATCACAATTCATTGCTCAATCAGCTATGTAAAAACGCACCTCTTTGTGACCTCCAAGGGATATGTATACCTTTTCAATTTGATCTACCAAAGTATTATTACAGATTCTGTCTTAGGAACTACATAGACTTTCATAATACTATGTCATTGACTGGTGATTTTTTTTATTTTAAAATGTCTAAAAATCAGGATTTTTTTTAAATACATGTGGTAAGAAAGTGTTGGGACAGTTTAATCGATATCATTTTTATCTTAGTAGGAAATTAAATAATGCTGACTCTTATCCATGGTAGAATTCTAAATTCAATAAAATATGGATTATAACTTTAGCTATTTGGCAAAGGTTTGTAATCAGACAAATACCAGGCAAGATACAAAGGGTCATGAGACATTTAGAGACCATAGGTTTTTAGAATCTTCAGGATCTTGTATACCTCGATACACTTGAAAGAAGAACTAATTTATGCATTATAACTATTTTTCCCCTTTCATCAAAAATAGCTCCTTTGAAACACAAGTACACCACTGGGTATGAGTAATATGGTAACATAGTAATAAAGATTAATTTATGAGATTATTTAAGAAATTATGGAATTTTCATACCAAGATATTTTAGATAATTGCTGGTTAGTAGGGAGAAATTAATATAGTTAGACATTTTCTCCCATCAAATTTTTAAAAAGGATATTCTAGCAACTACTGAAGTTCTTGATTTGATCAGTAGTCTCCACTGTAAGGTTTACACGAGATAGAAACTGGTGCTTAAATTCATTGTTGTTACAACTGAACACTTTATGACTGATACATTTATTTAGATTGGTATGCAAGGATTCTCATGGTGTTTTCTAGTTAATAGTCTCTGTTGAATACCTAACTGAATGTGATACAAAGTCTAAACAAATATACATATTGTCATACTCTTGTAAAATCTAACTAGAATATAAAGGAAAATGACAAATACTTTATTTTAAAAAATAGTGACCTTGCAGAAAAAGTAGAAGGATAAAACTCATCCAAATAAGGAATCATGTATTAGAATATTTTAAAATCTATTTAAAAAATGCATTTCTAAGTCTGTCAAGAAAAAATGTGGAAAATGAAACTTATTAAACACAATTAGGCATATGGTATTGCTTGAATTACTCAAGTAATTTAAGACTCTTAATAAATATTTATTGAATGAATGGATGGATTTTAGCATGACTGCAGCCTAGAAGTAGTGAAAAAGTCCAAGTTTGACTATTATATAAAATGGCAACTCTATTTTTAGGTGCAGAAACAGCAGTCTGGGATGTTGTATCCAGCCTTCTTTGCTTCCATTTGAGCCTCAGGAGATATTGTAATCTTCTCTCCCCCTTGATTTTATTGGAATTTGTAGGCTAAGACCCTAAAACCTTCATCCCTAACTTTCATTTCTTGGAAGAAGTGACGTTAGGCTGAATACCCTTGAAGTTTTACAAAAATCATGGTGTACATCATCCCCAAGGAAGAGCAAGAAACAATGACTATTTCAGACAGAGGAAAAATTCAAATATGGGAATAAAAAGGGCCCTCCAGAATTCTTAAGCATAGCAATCAGAGACCGTATCAGTCATAAGTACCTTTGAATTAGGAAGGTCAAAAACTTTAATTGACTGTAGACCATGTAGCAGATAGAAACACATCCCTGGCCTTTAACTCATGTTTGTTAACCAGAAAGGCAACATAGAAAGGCATCCCTTTACTCACCTTTTTATAAATATTAGTAACTGCTTTTAATATTTTATCCTGGTGGTCAATTCGGACTATGCCTAGTTCCGTAAGTCCTTGTCTAGAGATGTCACGTAGCCTCTCTCCATTGATTTCTGCCCTTTCAAAGTTTTCTCCATATACCACAAAACTATAATCCAGCCCTGAGAAAAAAACAAAAGTGATTGAGATGTCAAGGAAAACAAGAACTATGCCTCCTTGCAAAAATAACTATACAATTTTACTGGCATCAGATTCTTATGGATGTTTTGTCATTGTTAACAAACCTTTTTTCACTTTTTATTTCAACACTCCATACTAAATTCAGTATCTTTAGTTAGAAATAAAATGATGAAGTACAAAATTCAATTCACAAAAGAGACCCTATTAAATATGCAAGTTAAATGAGGGACTAAATCAAAGCAGATTTACAACTGTTATAAAAATATCTAAAATAGACTTAATTGAACTGAGATAAATTGTATCTTTTGATTTGTGACTGCTTTAGTATTTGGAATTTTATCAACCAAGAATATATATTGCTAATATATATGAGCTACTTTGAGATACACAATCTCTTGAGCAAACTGCTTCATAACTGTAATCAAAACAGAATAAAAGCTCCAAAATGTATCAGGTATAGATCTTAGTTAAATGCCATTGTCATATCTTATATCTATTTAGAGACACACATTTTAAAAGATCCATGAATAACATAATACATAATGGAGAAAATAAATTAATATAACTGGACATGAAAAGTTTCTAACCTTTGTGTAATTAAAAGCAACAAAAGACTAAAGAAATGATGAAATTATCCATCTTTGGCTATTCATATTAATAGGTGCATGGGTTATTAACCCAAAATAAACTTCTTGGAATTTGATGTTGGACTTCTCAGTGACAATGAGTGTGTGGCTAATATCATGAAAACTAATAATATTAGCTGACCAATATAGATTATTTGTAGTGGCTTTGTAAAAATAATTAAGTCAGGCTAATGTTTAAATTTATAATAAATTTAAATGATTTGCTAATTAGATAGTGTAAATAAAACTTCACAAAGAAGTTGTAAACAGTTTTTAAAAACTTGACAGTGAGGTCAGGAAGATGGCAGCCGAGCCAGTCAGATTATGCGAGTCTCAGAGTGAGTAAGTGAATGTATGCAAAATTTTGTGTGTGTGCTGGTGAGTGAGTGGGCGTGTGAGTGGCTGAATGAGTGAGGGCTAGGGAGCTAGTGGCCAGGGCTCTCCTGGGGTAGCAGCTGATGATGCAGGTGCTTGGCTGGGACCCTAGTGATTCCCGGGATGCAGAAACCCAGTGCCATTTTAAAAATAAACAACAAAACACTTCTTGGGACGAAGATGCTGGGAGAGACTGACTATGTGGGGGATCGTGAGCAAGTGGCCAGGGTCCTGGTGCAACATTTGGTGCTACAGCTTCTCTGCTTGGTCCCTGGCTCTTAACAAATCACAGAAGCCAAGCACATCTTTTTTTTTAAATGAAAAAAGGTTTTGTGTGAAGAAGCAGTAGGGAGAGACTACCATCCCAGTATCTACCTCACTACTGCAGCAGGGAAGACTGCCAGCTCCAGGCTTTACCTCACCACTTCAGAGCCTAGCCAGGCACTGGCAGCAGAAGCAGAGTCCCTCAGAAAAGGACAAGAAAGGCACTCCACCACAATCTTGAAGGTGGGGGCAGGAAAGTGATCTGACTTGCTCACCACAGAGCAACAGAATCAGTCTCTGTGACTGGTGGATCTCAGGGGTTGACCATGACCCAGAGGAAATATCCTGAAAGCACAAACTTTGGAGGGACCAGAGGAGTCCTGAGTACCAGGCCTCCCATCCCCCACCCTGAACCAGCTGGGGGGGGGGGCGGTGTGGCCAGAAAAGAATGAGGAAAGACTCCAAAGAGATCAGTGCTGAGTCTGGGGCTGACCCAAACCTCCTCCTCTCTAGCAATCCTCTGAATGTCAGACCCACACAGCAAGGCCACAACAGACAGGGACAAACCCAGGCAGAGCCTGAACATCAGTCACAATGGGAGAACTCCATTCCAGAATAGACCTGGCTGGGGCATTCCCTACGAGTACATACCTGGGGAAGAGACAATCCTACACCTCCCCACCAGAGGAGATCTCCCAGACCATATGAGAGTGGGAGGGGAGGACTGAAGCACCACCTATCTACAGTGCCCTCTCCTCCTTCCTTGCTCTGCACACTGAGGAGAGAGAGTGAAAGAGGTTGAAGCTCTGCAGGAGAGACCTGATTAGAGGAAGAATTACAGAGTCTGCCACAAGAGGACAGGGTTTTTTAAATTTTTAACTATTTTTAAATTTTTTAAAATTTTTTTGCCTATTGGTTAGTTCATCTATTTTAAAAATATTTTTCCTTTGTGAATGAATGTGTATGTGAAGGTTTGATCTCCATCTCCCTAATTTTTTTTCTTTTCTTTTTCTGTTTCTTTCTTCCTTTGCTTGTTGTTTTGTGTTTATGTGTATATGTGAATAATTAATGGTTCATCTTTCAATTTTGTTGTTGCTGTTGGTTTATTTTTTTTCTTTTGATCTGTTTATTTTTATATTTTAAGATGTGTGTCAATATATGTGTGAGGGTTCAATCTGAATTCTTTTTCTTTTTTTTTTTTTTTTACTTTTCTGTCTTTCTGTTTTTCTTCCACATTCACTGTGTGCAAGGCGTGTGTGTGTGAGCGTGTTCAGGTTTCTTGGCTTTCTGTTATTGTTGTTCATTTTGTTTCACTTTGTTGTTATTCCAGTTCATTTTGGGGAGTGTGTGAATATCTCTGGGTGTATGTGTTCAATTGTTTTTTCATGGGTTTCTGCTTTACATTGTCACATAGAGTGATGGTGGGAAGTGGGTCTCAGAGAACATGCCACAATCAGGGAACACTGTATTTTGCAAGTAGTTTCTGAATCCTAGTACCCCATCCCATACTTTATTCAACTTTCAAAAACCATCAGAAACAGCAGGCCGGGCTCAGGGCTCAGCCTGCAATCCCATGCTTTGGGAGGCTGAGGTGAGTAGATTGCATGGGTCTGTGGGTTTGAGACCCACCTGGGCAACTTGGAGAGATCTTATCTCTACAATAAATCAAAAAAAAATTAGCCAGGCATGGTAGTACACGCCTGTAATTCCGGCTACTTGGAAGGCTGAGGTGGAAGGATCACCAGAGCCCAGCAGGTCAAGGCTGAGGTTGTAGTGGCCGGGAGCAGCCACTGCACTCCAGTCTGGGCAACAGAGTGAGACTCCAACTCAAAAAAAAAAAAAAGAAACAGCAAATCTTCCCACCCACCATCCTATTTCAAAATAAAACAAATCCAGAGCACAAATCAAGGAAGAATAGAGGGCTGAGCAAACATCAGAATGGAAAGCCTCTCCCACTGACACTGAATAACAGAACTAAGGAGAAAAACAAGAGATCTATCACAAATGAGGGAAAACCAAATGAAGATCACAGACAATTTCAAGTGTAACAGAAAAAACTCCAGAAAAATCAGATCTTGGTGCCCAAACAATGGAAGTCATGAATTGACTGACCCCAGATAATGACAGGGATTAGGGAATAGATGGAAAGAGTGAATAAGGCTCAAGGAAAACAAGATGCAACACTGAAAGAACTTGTAACAGAGATTTTGGCAATACAAATTTAATCCAGGAAATTAATAACAAGATGACAAGCATGGAAAGTAGAATTAATCTAGCTGATGGAAGAATCTCAGAATTTGAAGACCAGAACATGAAGTAAACATGATCTGTAAAAAATATAGAAAGTAGAATCAGAAAGAACAAAGACTACAAAGATGAGTGATTATATCAAGAGGTCAAATCTATGCTTGATTGGAATCCCAGAAGAAGAAAGAAAAACGGAGAACAACTTGGAGCAAGCATTCAAGGAGGTAATCCAAGAAAACTTTCCCCATCTCACAAGAGATGTGACAAGCCAAACACAAGAGATACAGAACTCCCACAAGACATCAAATTAGAAGACCAACCCCTAGACATATAGTAATTCACCTACACAAAGTAGGCAAAAAAGAAAAATTCCTAAAGAAAGCAAGAGAGAAAGGTCAGACTACCTACCAGGGAAAGTCAATCAGAATAGCAGTAGACTTATAGGCAGAAACACTACAAGCAAGAAGGGACTGAAGTCCATTATTCAAAGTCCTCAAAGATTAACAATTGTAAACAAGAATTTCCTACCCAGCCAACTTCAGCCTCATCAGTGATGGTGAATTATAATCCTTCCCAGACATTCAATAACTAAGAGATTATGCAACTTCAAGATCAGCTCTACAGGAGACACTTAAAAAGGTATTAATCACAGAAGAAAGGAAAAAAAAAAAAAAAGAATGGTCACACACTTCCCAAGAGAACAGCAGAGCAAAGAATCAAGAGAGAATACAGTGTAACTAGAAACTTGAAAACACACATATACATCAACCCCAAAGCCAAAAGAAAACAAGCAACCAAAGAAAAAACTTTATACGAATTTCATGGCAGGGATAAACAATCAAAATCCAATAACTAGCCTGGATGTAAATGGACAAAATGCAACACTGAAAAGACAGAATGGCGAACTGGACAAGAAATGATGACCCAAATGTTTGCTACATTCAGGAAACTCATCTCAACACAGGGGATGCACACAGACTCAAAGTTAAAAGATGGAAAATGAGTTTCCAGGCAAATGGATCACAAAAGAAGGCAGGAGTCGCAAACTTAATAACAGACAAAATGACATTTAAGCTATGAAAAATTTTAAAAGATGCAAAGGACACTAAATAATGATAAAAGGTTCAATCCATCACCAAGAAATATCCATCCTAAACACATAGGTACCCAACACAGGAGCACCAGCATTTATAAAGTAAACTAAAAAAAGATACTGACTCTAACACTATTATAGCAGGGGACTTGAATAGCCCACTAGCAGCCCTAGATACAACATTGAGGCAAAAATTCAAGAAGGAGATCCAGAGCCTAAACTTGACACTCAACCAAATGGACTTAACAGATACCTACACATTATTCCAACCAACAACACCAGAATATACATTCTACTCATCACCACATAAATATACTCCAAGAATGACAACATCCTTGGCCATAAATCAAGCACGAACAAATTCCATAAGGTTGAAATATTGCCATGTACCCACTCATACCACAGTGGAATAAAAATAAATATCAACACCAAAAAAATTTCCCCAAAGCACACAAAGACATGGACACTAAAGAGCATGATGCTGAACAACTACTGGTTCAACAATGAAATCATGGCAGAGATTAAAAGATTCCTAGAAACAAGTGAAAATGAGGAAATATCATACCAAACCTCTGGGATGCATGAAAACAGTTCCAAGAGGGGAATTTTTATCTCTACTAGCAAACATCAAGAAAACAGAATGATCACAAGTTCACACAGCCTGACAAATCACCTAAGGAGGTGGAAAGAGAAGAGCACCAAAATCCAAACTTTAGCAGAAGAATACAAATCACTACAATAAGAACCCAAATGCAGGACATAGAAAACAAAACTATCATAGAAAACATCAACAAAACAAACAGCTGGTTCTCTGAAAGAATAAAAAAGATTGATGGATCCCAAGCCAGAATGACCAAGAAAAAAAGAGAAAAAGCCCAAATAAACACAGTCAGAAATACAAAGGATCAAATCACAACTGAAACTAAAATAATGCAAAATATTGTCAGAGATCACTATGTACACCTATATGGAAACAAACTCGATAACCTAAGTGAAATGGAGGACTTGCTGACATCACACAACCTCCACAGGTTAAAACAAGAAGAAATTGAGACACTAAATAGACCAATAACAACCCAGGAAATTGACTCTGTCATATGAAAGCTACCTACAAAAAAAAAAAAAAAAAAAGAAAGAAAAGAAAGAAAGCCCGGGACTGGATGGTTTTCCAGCAGAAGTCTATAAAGTGTACAAGAAGTAGCTGATACCAATTCTATTGAAAGTATTCCAGGCAATTGAGAAAGATGAAATTCTCCCCAAATCATTTTATGAAGCTAACATCACACTGATACCTAAACTGAGTAAAGATACAACAAAAAGAGAGAACTACAGGCCAATATCCGTAAAGAACATATATGCAAAAAATCATCAACAAGATTCTAGCAAATTGGATCCAAAATCACATCTCAAAAATCATCCACCATGATCAAGTAGGCTTCATCCCCAGGATGCAAGGCTGGTTCAACATTCGTAAGACCATAAATGTCATTAAATACATCAACAGATGTAAAAACAAGAACCACGTGATCATATCATTAGATGCAGAAAAGGTTTTGACAAAAATCAGCATCCTTTCTTGATAAAAACCCTCAAACACCCATGTATGGAAGGAACATACTTCAAAATCACAAGTACCATTTATGATAAACTCACAGCTAACAATTTGCTAAATGAACAGAAACTGGAAACCTTTCCCCTGAAAACTGGAACAAGACAAGGCTACCCACTCTCACCCTTCTTGTTCAACATTGTGTTGGAAGTCCTAGTGAGGGCAATTAGACAAGAGGAGGAAATCAGGGGTTTCCAAATAGGAAAAGAAGAAGTCAAATTATCCCTCTTTGCAGATCATATGATTCTATGCCTTGAAAATACAAGAGAATCTGTCAAAAACCTTCTTGCACTGATAAGGGACTTTGGCAAAGTCTCAGGGTACAAATTAAAAGTACAAAAGACAGTAGCATAACTACACACCAACAACATGCAGGCAGAGACCCAAATGGAAAGCAAAATCCCATTCACAGTAGTCACAAAAAAAATGAAATACCTTAGCATCTTCCTAACCAGAGAAGTGAAAGACCTTTACAATGAGAACTACAAAACACTGCTCAAAGAAATACAGAAGACAAAACAAATGGAAAAGTATTCCATGCTCATGGATAGGAAGAATCAACACTGTTAAAATGTCCATCCTACCAAAGGCAATCTACAGATTCAATGCAATACCCATTGAGTTTCCAACATCAATCATCTCAGACCTGGAAATGACAATACAGAAATTCATATGGAAACACAATTGACCATAACAATACCAAAACAATCTTTAGCAAAAGAAACAAAGCAGGAGGTATCATACTTCCAGGTTTCTAAGTTTACTATAAGGCTACAGTAATCAAAATAATATGATATTGGTACAAGAACAGGCATCTAGACCAATAGAACAAGATAGAGATTCTGGAAACAAAGCCTCAATTTCTCAACCAACAGCAAAGCCTCCAACAACAACCACTGGGGAGAGTAGAACCTACTTAGCATATGGTGCTAGGAAGACTGGTTGATCACATGTAGAATATTGAAACGGGACCCTATCTATCACTATATACAAAAATTACCTCCAAATGGATCAATGACCTAAATGTAAAACCCCAAACTATAAGAATCTTAGAAAACGCAGGAAACACCCTGATGAAAATTGGAACTGGCAACCAATTTGTGATCAGAACCCTAACTGTCCATAACTTAAGAAATAAGATAGACAAGTGGGACCTCATTAAACTGATGAGCTTCTGCAAAGCAAAAGAAACCATCAATAGAACACAGAGACAGAATGGGAAAAAATATTTGCCAACTGCATTTCTGACAAAGGCTTAACATCTAGGATTGACAAGGAACTCAAACACGTCAAAAGGAAAAAAACAAACAGCCTCATAAAAAAGTGGGTAAAAGACATGAATAGACACTTCTCAAAAGATATATGGGCAGCCATCAGACACATGAAAAAGTGTTCAGTCTCACTAATCATCAGAGAAATGCAAATTAAAACCACATTGAGAAACCACATAACCCCAGTAAGAATGGTCATCATTAATAAAACAAACAACAACAGATGTTGGCGAGGATTCAGAGAAAAAGGAACGCTTCTACACTGTTGGTGGGAATGCAAACTAGTGCAACTTAATTACAGTGTGGTAATTTCTGAAAGAACTAGAAATTGAACTTCCTAATGACGCAGCAATTACCCTTGGGAATATACCTGGAGGAACTCAAATCATTTTACAAAAAAGATACCTGCCAGTTACTTGGAAGGCTGAGGTGGAAGGATCACCAGAGCCCAGCAGATCAAGGCTGTGGTGGGCGGAAGAGGCCACTGCACTCCAGTCTGGGCAACAGAGTGAGACTCCAACTCAAAAATTAAAAAAAATAAAAAAAAATATACCTGTACATGCATGTTTGTTGCAGCACTATTCACAATAGCAAAAACATGGAACCAACCATGCTGCTCATCGAAGCGGATTTGATAAAAAAAATATGGTACATATTCACAATGGAATATTATGCACCAATAAAGATGGACAAACATATGTACTTCGCAGCAAATTGGATGGATTTAGAGTCGATCATACTTAGTGATCTGTCACCTAAACAATGCACAGAGTACCATATGTTCTCACTCATAAGCGGACCTTGAACAATTATTATAATACTATACGAAAGGGAAACTGTCAGGGGCAGGGGGTGGGATTGGCAGTTGAGGGAAACTGCTAGGGGAGGGAGGGGCACACCTTATCAACAAGGGTACCTGCATAATCAATGTTTATATACCTAACTCTGAATTGTACTTCACATCTTTATAAACAAACAAAAAAAAAACTTGTAAAGTACTTTGCAAGTATATATTTCATTGTGTTGATATGCTAATTAAAATCATGTTTGCATTTTATATATTTAATACAGTGATTTCTCTTAATAATCTCCATTTGTTTGTTAGTTTCATTCTCATTATAATGTGTACCTTAAAGTCACAAAAGTATATTTATTTTTGGATTTTTATAATTCTCTATTGTTACATATTTGGACTGATCTTCCCCTTGATTAACTGAAAATCAGTAATGTTTTTCACTGCATTTTTAAATCAAAAAAATAAAGCCACCAGGGATTATTCAGCTTCTATAAGTGCAAACATTTATTCAAATTTCTTTCTTTTCTTTTTAAATTTATTGTTAAATCCTTATAATAAAAAATACACATATCAAAATATGTGCCTACAACTTCCACCACTTCCCAACCCCAGAAAACAAAAGGATTGCTCAGTGATTTCTCACAAATTGAACAGATTTGTAACTAACATACTTTGAGAACTAAAATGATACTGCTGTACCTCCCATTCCCTCCCTTTGCTACCTATCCTAATCCCGATTCCTTCTTACATCTATCCTCCTTTCCAGGTAACCACTATCTTGACACATATGATAATCACTCTGCTGCTTTTCCTTACACATTAAAAAACATGTAGTTGACATGTAATAACTGTACATATTTATAAGGTACAGAATGATATTTTAATACATGTATACAATATGTAATAATCAAATCAGAGTAATTAGCATATCCATCATGTCAAACTTTTTTTCATTTATTTGTGTTGGGAACCTTGAAAATCTTTTCTTCTAGCTATTTGAAAGTGCTATAGATCATTGGATCTTATTTCTTCTATCTAGTTGTAATTTTGTATCCATTAGCTAACCTCTCCTGCCTTTCAACTCCCCTTCCTAGTCCATTTTTTCTTGTTAGAGCTTTATGGTAGAAAATACTCTGTTCTATGCTAAAGAATAGCTAGCAATATTAGTCAAATAATTGTAAAATACATGCCTAAACTTAGCAGTCCTCTCTCTCGGCTTATTTTTCAAGTGTATTATTTAATTTCATTAGGGAGAGAAAGTTAGGCCTTTGATTTGGAAGACTACATATTATATGGGATGCTGAAAACTTTTTTGATATCAGAAATATCAAGAAACTGTAAAATTTTGCCAAAAAATTTGAAACCTAAATTTCAGGGTAATCTTCCTAATAGTTTATAGATGACTTGTTTATCTTCAATGACTAAATATACTAAAAAGGTAAACAGACCATTGTATAGTCTGGTATTGATGCTAGCAATTGACAACAGAAAAGTATGTATAGCTATGCCCAACAGAATGATATATATATTCTCATGGTTGCTCATATATACTTGAAATTCACTCAGTAACAATACTTGAGAGTTAATTAATTTTCAGAAGGGACTTATGCTTTCCTTTACTTTTCATATATGTATGGAGTAAATTATAAAAAATGGAAAGGTGATACAGAGAGTAATTTATTGAGTCAAAATGTTCTGAGTATTTTGCACACTCTGGGTTCCACATTTTGCTTTAGGAACTTCAGCAGATATTTGCAACACAATGTAATAAACTGTCAACAAGACAATAGGAATAAATCAAGGAATTGAGATGGAAATAAATTTAATAAAATAATGTGGTATCTATAGATTACTAACTATCTGAACTACAGATATAGCAGATATAATTTATCTCCATATTCTAGATTACTTTGCCTTTCTTTTAAAATTGTTTCATTAGCCGGACTCAGTGGTTCAGCCTGTAATCCCAGAGCTTTGGGAGGCTGAGGTGAGTGGATTGCCTGAGCCAGCGGGTTTGAGACCCACCTGGGAAACTTGGTGAGACCTCATCTCTACAATAAACAAAAAATCAGCTGGGCGTGGTAGCGCACGCTTGTAGTTCCAGCTACTTGGAAGGCTGAGGCAGAAGGATCGCCAGCCTGGGTGATAGAGTGAGACTCCAACTCAAAAAATAAAAAAATAAAAAATAAAATTGTTTCATTAAAATTTCCTGATAAAGGATATAGACCAGATAAAGCACAAGGTCTTAAAATAGGTGCCATGGCTTCACCATCCAATACTCTGCACCCCTGGATCACTGGATTTTAAACAAAGTCAACACATATAGTTTCGGCCTTCATTTATATATATAACCTTTTGTGCCATTAATGACAAATTTATCAAGTTGTTCTGATTAACATATTTCTGGCTATAAGTCATAATCAGATACATAGCCATTTATTTAAGAAAGTGTGACCACTGAAGGAGCTAAACACAATGATAAATAAAATATATCGTGAATATCCAGGAAAGCATTTAGTAAGGACAAGAATTGATTAAAATTCCATGGTCAATCACCATACTTCAAAATGAAAAACATCAGTCAAAGGCAGCAAATCTCAAGATCTGAAATGCAAATTTCCAGGTTTTAAAATCATCTGTGTTTTGATATACTTTCTCACAGGCACAGAGGTAATGCTGAGAGTAATGCCAAGAATGAACATAATTATCAAATACCAAGCTATCAATCTGGACATTTGTGACTTTCGAGCTGATTTATCTGGCATACATACCCACATCTATCCATAGTTACCATTTTTATTCCATATCACTTTATCCCAAGAGTTCAATATTAACAATATTGGTTTACAAGTCTTATTTTCAAATATTGTGCATGCTTATGAATGTGTAAATGCCTGTGTTTGTGTAAATTTTACCCTTATTTTGCTAAATTCATGAGTAATTTATATAGTCATGATCCAATTGTATGTTTATATAGATTTAAAATAAGCCACCCATATTATGTTATATGCTTTGCTTATAAATGAAAATGATTGGGGAATTTTTAAATGTAAAAGCAGCAAGAGACTCAGTGTCATAATAATATTTGCCACTATTCAACGTATTTTTCATATATTATCTCACTTGATTTAACAACTCTGTGATGTAGAAACGAATATTGCCCTCATTTTACATATATGAAAACTGGCTCATGAAGAGGCAAGTTATTTACTTGATATACAAGCTAGTAAGTGGCTGAGACAGGATATAAATCAAAGAAGTCTAACTTTAATTACAACTTCTCATAGTAACTAGACATCCTAAGGTTGGAAATGGATTCCATAACACCAACAAAAACATCTAAAATGAGATGTTTGATGACATATGAGACATCTGACCACAATCATACAGTAACTTCAGTGCAATCAGTTATAAACATCTGTGAACTTTTGGAAACAGAACAGTCTATAAGTACAATTCATAATTCCTTAATTTCATTCGTGCATTTGTTCAACAAAAATGTACTAAATGTTTTCTATGTGCATAGAAATTATTAAAAATTGTGGAGGATATAAAGAAGAATAACAAAATCCCTATATTTAAGGAACTTGCAATTTGGTTTCAGGCAACTAAACAGATACACACACAAAAAGGTTAATAAAAATGTATGTCACACTAAAAAAATGCTTAAGATTTAAATGAGTGAGAAATCAAAGAATTTGAGTTACTGGACAACATTTTCACACATACATTCTATAAAATGAAATTGCAACCCATTATTTTTTATCACTAAAAGAAGCATATAATTCAGTTTCAGCAATCAGTGGTTTATGTCCCTGCAATCTACCATACTGTGTATGGATTAATGCAATGCTATTTTCTTAGTTTCATTATATATATTTATGGGGTACAAGGTTATGTTTTGATGTATGTATACATTGCAAAATGACTAAATCTAGGTAATTAACATGGCCATCACTTCACTTATTTAGCATTTCTTGTTGTGAGAACACTTAAATTTACTCAATTAGCTATCAACCCAAATGTCCATCAATGGATTAATTAAATGAAATGTGATATATAGACATAATGAAATACTATTCAGCCTTAAAAAAAGGAAATCCTGTCATTTGTCACAATATGGGTGAACCTGTAGGATACTGTGGTGACTGAAATAAGCCAGGCACCAAAAGAAAAATACAATGCTATTTGTAGTCTAATTTGGATTCATATGTGTATATGCTATGACTTTATTTGGAAGAGAACAAGAAAAATACTGAAAATGATTCAGGAAAACAATCTACATATTTCTGAATTGTATTAGCAGAAAATTGGAAAACAAAATTATTAAAAAGCTAAAAAGATACATCTACAGTCAAAAGCATTTAAATTTTTCTGAAACTCAACAATTAAGAAAATTATACTCATCTACATTTTATAAGAAACTGATATATATGTGTATATATCTGAATTATAAAAAAGCCAAAAAAGTCATCAAGTGCATTTCAAAAGCCCTCCATCTACTGAATGTCAAACAACATATGATTGTCAGCATTTTAACTTCAAATTAGCAAATCATAAAAACCATATGTAATGGAGCCTTGTATACTATGAGCAAATTACAAAATTAGAATCCAGATATAGCCAGGAATTTCAATTACACAAAACAAACCTTGTACCAACAGACAAACCATCACTTAGATTTGATGTTACAGAACAACAGTTGTTCATAAGAAAGAGGCTAAGTAAATCAATTAAAATCTTATTTTAAGATATAGTAGAATGATTGTAGCAATAATCTTGTTTGAAGGAAAGCCTGGGGTATGAAATTTTAAAACTAAATAAACAAGAAGTGTTAAAAACTCTAAGTATTGAGAATTACATTTACAATGCCTATTTAAATTTACACATGGGAGAAGGGGAAGATGGTGGAAGAGCCAGTCAAATTATGTGAGTCCCTGTGTCAGTGAGTGAGTGTATGGACAATTTTGCATACATGCCTGTGATTAAGTGGGCATGTGAGTGGCTGAATGAGTGAGGACTTAGGAGCAAGTGTCCAGGGCTCTCCTGGAGAACAGGTTGGTGCTGCAGCTGCTCAGCTTGGACCCTAGTGCTTCCCAGAACACAGAAGACAAGTATCATTTTGCGAAATCAACTAAGCCTTACCCAGGAAGAAGCTTTCCAGAGTGACAGCCGGCTTCAGGCTCTGTCTCACCACTGCAGCACCTGGCTAGACACTGGCAGCCAGGGCCACAGAGGGAGTGTAGTGAGGCAGCCAGAGGCAGAGTACCCCTGGAGAAGATGAAAGAGGCACCCTGCCACCATCTTGAAAAGTGAACAGGGAAGTGCTCTAGCACTTCCACCAAGAAGCAATAGACCAGATTTCTGTGACCCACAGATTAACTACTCTGGAGTCAATCATGACCCAAAGGGGATTTCTTGACAACACAAACTTTGGAGGGACAGGACAAGTGCAACATCTCAGACTACCAACCCCCTACCCTGAATCAGTTGTGTAACAAAGAGTGAGACCAGAAAAGTATGAAGAAGACCCCCAACAGATCAGCAGTGAATCCTGGATTAACCCAAACCCCTCCTCCCCAGCAATCCCCTGAATGTGAAACTCACATGGCAAGGACATGACTGAGAGGGACAAATCCAGGTAGAGTCTGGACATCAGCTGTGATAGAAGGACTCTGCTCCAGGATAAGCCTGACTGGGGTACCCTCTACCAGCACCTGAGAAGAAGCCAATATCACACTTCCCCACTGGAGGGGATTGCCCTGACCATACAAAAGTGGGAGGGGAGAACTGATGACCATCCATTCTCACCAAGCCTCTTTCTCCCAGGCTGTGCTCTGGGGAGATTGTGAACAAAGTCACAACCCCACAGGAGACAGCAAATGGGCTTTCCTATGAGCAACTGAGAGGAATAATTACAAAATCTTCCCCAAGAGGGTGCTTAGTGCCCAGAAATTTTGAAATATTTTTTTCTTTTTTCTTTATGCAAGAATGTGTATGTGAGGGTTCAATTTGCATTCCCCCACCTTTTCTTTCTTTTTTCTTTCTTCTTTTGGTTTTGCTTTTTCTGTTTATATGTGTACATGAATGATTGAGTGCTCATTTTTCAGTATGTATTTGTTGTACTTCTCTTGTTTTAGTTGAATGTGTGTGTGCTGTGTGAATGTGTGAGAAAAAGGATTAGAGAAAGAATGGAAAGAGTGAATAAGAAAGAAAAGATGCAACACTAAAAGAACTAGTAACAGAGATTTGTCCATAGAAAACTTCATCCAGGAATTAAATGGGAAGATGACAAGCACGGAAAGTTGAATTAATCAAGCAGAAGAAAGAATCTCAGAACTTGAAGACCAACAATTTAAACCAAGACTATCCTATCCAGCCAAGCTTAGCTTCATCACTGATGGAGAATTAGTCCTTCTCAGACATCCAATCCCTAAGAGATTATGTGGCTTCAAGACCAGTTCTACAGGAGATACTTAAAAATATATTAGGAACAGAGGAAAGGAGAAAAAATGATGACTACACACTTCCCAAGAGAACAGGAGAACACAGAATCAACTGAAAAAGTACTGAGACTGAAAACTAGAAAACACACACATACATCAACCCAAAAGTTAAAATAAAACAAAGAAAAAAAACTTTATAAGAATGAGGCTGAGAGTAGTGGCTCAAACCTGTAATCCCATCACTGTGGGAGGCCATGGCAAGAGAACAGCCTGAGTTCAGGGGTGTGCAACCAGCCTAGACAACTTGGTGAGACCTTGTCTCTACAATAAATCAAAAAATAAGCTGGCATGGTAGTGTGAGCCTGTAGGTCCAGCTACTTGGGAAGCTGAGGCAGAAGGATCATCTGTGCACAGGTCAAGGCTGCAGTGGCCATGAGCATACCACTGCACTCCAGCTTGGGCAACAAAGTGGGACTCTGACTCAAATAGAAAAAAAAGAAGAAGAAGAAGAAGCTCATGACAAGGAGAAATATTCACATTTTGATAATCAGTCTGGATGTGAATGAACTGAATGCACTACTAAAAAGACACAATGGCAAACTGGATTAAAAAACACAACCCAATAACTTTCTGCATCCATGAAACACATCTCACCCCACGAGCCGCCCACAGACTCAAAGTTAGAGTATGGAACATGAATTTCCAGGTGAATGGATCAAAAAAGAAGGCTGGAATCATAATTTTCATAACAGACAAAATAACCCTTAAGCTATCAAAAATTTAAAAAGATATGAAAGGATACTACATTGATAAAAGTTTTGATCCATCAACAAGAAATATCCATCCTAAACACATATGCACCCAACATAAGAGAACCAACTCTTATAAAGCAGTTTCTAGGTAAACTAAAACAAGATATTGATTCTAACACTAGCATGGCTGGGGAATTAAATACCCCACTAACAGCCCTAGAGAAATCATTGAGATTAAAAAAATCAACAAAGAGATCCAGAACCTCAACTTGACACTTGACCAAATAGACTTAAGAGATACCTACAAAACACTCTACCCAACAAATACAGAAAAACATTCTACTCATCACCACATGAAATGTACTCCAAGATTCATCACATCCTTGGCTGAAATCAACCACAAACAAATTTCTTAAGATTGAAATACTTTCATACATCTTAAGACAACAGGGGAATAAAAATAAATGCAACCATCAAAAAAATTCCCCCCCAAACCCATAAAGACAAGGGCACTAGACAGGATGATGCTCAATAACTCCTGGGTCAACACAGAAATTAAAACAGAAATTAACAATTCTGAGAAACAAATGCAAATAATGACACATCTTACCCAAACTTCTGGGATACCATGAAAGCAGTACTAAGTTGGGAATTTATATCTCTAGGAACACACATCAAGGAAATAGAAGGATCATGAGTTAACAGTCTAACAAATCACCTAAGGGAGTTGGAAAGGTAATACCACCAAAGCCCTCACTTCAGCAGAAGAACGCAAATTATCAAAGTAAAAGCCCAAATACAGGACATAGAAGACAAAAATGTTATAGAAAAAATTAAAAAGCTGGTTCTTTGAAAGGATAAACAAAGTTCATGAACCCTTAGCCAGAATGACCAAGAAAAAGAGAGAAAAAGCCCAAATAAAAACAATCAAAAATGCCAAAGAGTAAATTACAAGTGACCCTGAAAAAATAAAAAGATTATCAGAGATTACAATGCACACCTATATGGAAACAAACTTGAAAACCTAAATAAAATGGAGGCCTTTCTGACATCACACAAACTCCTGAGGTTGAGACAGAGGACACTGAGACACAAAGTAGACCAATAAAAACACAGGAAATAAATGCCATCATAAGAAAACTACCTACAAAATAAAGCCCTGGACCAGACAGATTTCCAGCAGAATTCTACGAAACATAAAAGGAGGAGTTGATACCAATTCTATTGGAAGTATTCCAGGCAATTGAGAAAGACAGAACTCTCCTTAAGTCATTTTATGAAGCTAACATCACACTGATACCCAACCAGGTAAAGATCCAACAGAAAAAGAGAACTACAAGTCAATATCCCTGATGAACAAAGATGCAAAAATTATCAACAAGATTCTAAAAATTGAATACAGCAACACATTTCAAAAATCATCCACCATGACAAAGCAGACTTCCTCCCTGGGATACAGGGCTGGTTCAACATCCACAAGACTATAAATTTAATGAAACACATCAACAGATGTAATAGCAAGAACCACATAATTATATCATTAGATGCCAAAAAAGATTTTGATAAAATCCAGCAACGCTTCTTGATAAAAACCCTTGAACACTGAGGCATAGAAGGAACATACCTCAAAATAGTAAGCAGTATCTACAATAAACCCACAGCCAGCATATTGCTAAATGGACAAAAATTAGAAGAATTTTCTTTGAAAACCAGAACCAAGCAAGGCTGCCCACTCTCACTCCTCCTGCTCAACATATTGTTCGAAGTCCTAGATAGATAAATCAGAGAAGAGTAGAAAATCAGGGGTATCCAAATAAGAAAAAAAATTTAAGTTATCCCTCTCTGCTGATGATATAATGCTATACCACAAAAATCCAGGAGAATCTGTCAAAAACTTCCTAGCATTGATAAAGGACTTTGGCAAAGTCTCAGGGTACAAAATAAACGTAGAAAAGACAGTCACATTCTTATATAGCAATAACAGGAAGAGAAACAAATAGAAAGCACAGGCCTATTCACAATAGCCACAAAAAAAATGAAATACCTCGGCATCTTCCTAACCAGAGAAGTAAAAGCTCCTTACAATGAAAACTACAAAACTCTGCTCAAAGAAATCCAAGAAAACACAAACACAAGAAAAAATATTCCATGCTCATAGATAGAAAGAATCAACATTCTTAAGATGCCCATCCTACCAAAGGCAAGCTACAGTTTCAATACAATACCCATTAAATTACCTACGTCATTCTTCACAGACCTGGAAACAACAATATAGAAATTCATGTTTAAACATAAACAACCAAGTATAGCCAAAACAATCCTCAGCAAAAGAAACAAAGCAGGAGGCATGACACTTCCAGACTTTAAACATTATTATAAGGCTACAATAACCAAAGCAACCTGATATCGGTACAAGAACAGGCATAAAGATCAATGGGACAGGACAGAGATTCTGGAAGCAAAACCTTAATTTCTCAACCAGCTCATCTTCGACAAAGCTTCGACCACTAACCACTGGGGAGAGGAGAACCTATTCAGTCAATGGTGATGGGAAAACTGGCTGCCCACATGCACAAGATTAAAACAGGTCCCCTACCTATCACCATACACACAAATCAACATTAAATGGATCAAAGACATAAATGTAAAACCTCAAACTATAAGAATCATAGAAGAAAATGTCAGAAACACTCTAGGCTCATTGGAGTAGCCAACCAATTCTTGATCATAACCCAAAACACCATGACTTAAGAAGTAAGATAGACAAGTAGGACCTCATCAAACTAAAAAGCTTCTGCAAAGCAAAATAAACCATTAAGAGTGGGGAGGCAGTCCACAGAATGGGATGAAATATTTGCCAACTGTAAATGTGACAAAGTCCTAACATCCAGGATTTCCTGAGAGCTCAAATTTGCCAAAAGGAAACAAACAAACAAACAAAAAACAACCCTATTAAACAGCGGGTAAAAGAAAGGAATAGATCCTTTTCAGAAGAAGACATATGAGCAGCCAACAGATACAAGAAAAAATGCTCAGCCTCACTAATTATCGAAGAAATGCAAATTAAAACCACACTGAGAAAGCAACTAACTCCAATCAGGATTGCCATCAACAATAACTCAAAAAAACAACTGACACTGGAGAGGAAGCAGAGAAAAGGAATGACTTCTACACTGTTGGTAGGAGCGTAAACTAGTACAACCTCTTTGGAAGACAGTGTGGCGATTCCTAAAAGATTTAAAAATCGACCTTCCATGCAACCCAGCAATCCCCCTTCTGGGATTATACCCAGAGGAAGTCAAGTCACTCTATAAAAAGGATACCTGCACACACACATGTTCATTGCAGCATTATTCACAGTAGCAAAACATGGAACCAACAATGGTGTCCATCAAAAGTGGACTGAATAAAGATAATGTGGTCATATACATGGTGGAATATTATGCAGTCATAAAGAAAAACAAAATTAGGGACTTTGTAGCAACTTGGATGGCTTTACGGTCTATAATATTCAGCGATTTATCACAGAAACAAAGATCTGAGTATTACACATACTCACTCATAAGTGTACCCTGAACAATTTATTATAATATTATAAGAAAGGGATTGACAGTAATTGTACATCAATAAGGTTGCCCAGGCATTACCTGTATGATGAGTACGTATGTACCTAAACCTGAACTGTAGCCCACATTTTTAAAATTCAATAAATAAATAAATAAAATTCAAAAATGCTATACTCTAAAAAAAGGGATTGGCAGGAGCTGGAATCTGTCAAGTGGGGGCGGGGGGGCACATAAAATCAGTAAGGATACCTGGTCTCAAACCAGGCAAAGTGGGGACCAAAAGGAGACCCAAACTTTACCTACATGATGGGCACTTGTTTAACTAATCCTGAAATGTACCACACATCTTTAAAAAAAATTACACACACAGCGAATTCTCAATTTTATCCTCTTTAATAAGATTACAAGCAGAAATAATCCAAAATAAATATATAATCTGTACAAACACTTGAAATCCAAAGGGTGCATAATTTGCATGTGTACAAATATGTGTACATATATGTGTACATATTTGTAGCAGATACAGCTTCAATTTTGTAAATGATTTATAGTGCTATTTAAATTATTGAACGACAAGTGATGAGGTGTGTTGGAAGGCTGAATTAAAGTATTTCCATAATCAGGAAATATTGGTCAAAGGGTACAAACTTTCAGTTATAAGATAAATAATTTCTGGGCATCTAAAATATGGACATGGTGACTATAGTTAATAATACTTTGTTTACTTTAAATTTGTTTGGACAGTAGATTTTAAGTGTCCACCCACACAAATGGCAACTATGTGTGGTGAATGATGTGTTAATTAATTTGATTGTAGTAAATCCTTTCACAATCTATATGTATATCAAATCATCACAATGATGATTTTTCAATTATACCTCTAAAAAACTGGAAAAAGTTAAAAAAAAAAAAACCAAAGGAGCTGAGAAACCATAATACTAAAAGTTGAAAATGCTACCTTAAAAAGAGTAGTTGTTGAAATTCAATTTTGCTGGTGCTTAGAGGATACACCTTCACCTGAACATGACACATTTATAAGATAGATCCTAGATAAAATGTTGTAATCAGAAAAGCTGGCCTTTGAGGACTTTCTACTTCCCTTTCAATACTCAAGGTTGTCAATTGTGGAATTATACACTGACACTCAATACTATAGCTCATGCCTGTCTATATATACACTGCTCCAATGCTTAACATGTCTTAAGGCATTATATTTTCATAGAATATAAATTATTCATATAATATTCCATAGAAACATAGGCTATTACAATGAGAAAATGTTTTAATTAAAAAATACCTAACCCTCATTTGTTTTATACTTTAAAAAAATAAACTGACATGACAAAAATAATATTTTCTTGAGGGCCATTTGTATTTTAAAACAAAGAAAAATATGTACACATATTCTGAAAATGCAGGTGTAAAGTTATAAATAAGAGTAAACAATAATAAAATAATTGAGTCTCTTAAATTTTTATTAGTGAAAATTATGTGTGAGGATTAGTATCTAAAATAACTAAAGATTGATTGCACAAATATCAGAGGAGAAACCCATTTTCATTTGTTTGGAAGTAACCAAAGTGAGGTTCTTCTGTGGCTCTTACTTTACTTGATACCTGAAATCAAATTTTTAACATTTTTAATTGGGATAAAATACACATATAAGATGTACCACCTTTGTCATTTTTAAGTGTATAGTTGAGTAGTGACAAATCCATGTGTATTCTTTTCCTCTTAATCCCACCTCCCCCCACCCTTCCCCATCTTTGTTAACCACTGTTTTGCTCT
This sequence comes from Carlito syrichta, assembly GCF_000164805.1. Lineage (NCBI taxonomy): Eukaryota > Metazoa > Chordata > Mammalia > Primates > Tarsiidae > Carlito > Carlito syrichta. The sequence continues at coordinate 78,215 of NW_007252172.1, read as the reverse complement.
ATATCTTCATGATATTGAGTATTTTAATTCCCACATGAGTGAGACCATGTAATGTTTGTCTCTCTCTGTTTGTCTTATATCATTTAACATAATAACCTCCATTTCCATTCATGTTGTTTTAAATAATAGGATTTCATTATTTTTGTGACTAAGCAATATTCCATTGTGTATATATACATTTTATTTATGCATTCATTTCCTGATTACATATGTTGACAATTGTAAATAGTGCTGCAATAAATATGAGAGTGCAGATATCTCTTCAACATACTGATTTCCATTTTTTGCATAGATACCCAAAAGTGAAATTTCTGGATCATATGGTAGTTCTATTTTAGTTTTTTTTTTTGAGAAATCTCTATACTGTTCTCCACAGTGGCTGTACTAATTTACATTCTCAGCAACAGTGTATGAGGTTCCCTGTTCTCCACATTCTCACCAAAGTCTATTATTGCCTGCTTTTTTTGATACACACCATTTTAACTGGGGTAAAATGATATCTTATTGTGGTTTGGATTTGTATTTCTATGATAATTAGTGATGCTGAACATTTTTTATAGACCTATTGGTCATTTGCATGTCATCTTTTGAGAAAAATATTCAGATCTTGGCACATTTTAAATTGGATTGTTTAATTTTTGCTATTTCATTTTTTGAGTTCCTATATATTCTAATTATTAATTCCTTTTCAGATTAATAGTAATCTGAATAGCAAATATTTTCTCCCATTCTGTGGACTGTTTCTTTGTTTATCATTTCCTTTGCTGTGCAGAAACTTTTTAGCCTGATGTAATTCAACTTATTTTTGCTTTGGTTGCCTGTGCTTTAGAGATCTCACAAAAAAAATTTTGCCCAGATCAATGTCCTGGAACATTTTTCCAGTGTTTTCCTCTAGCATTTTCACAGCTTCAATTCTTAGATATAAGTTTGTAATCAATTTTGACATTTTTTTTGCATGATGAGAGATAGGGATCCAATTTCATTATTTTGCATATGATAATACAGTTGTCCCTGTACCGTTTATTGAAATCTGTCCTTTGTGTGCTCTTGGCACCTTTGTTGAAGATGAGTTAGCTGTAAATGTGTGTATTTATCTTTGGGTTCTCTATCCTCTTCCATTGGGTTATGTGTTTGTTATTATGCCAGTATCCGGCTATTTTCTAGGTTATTATAGCTTTGTAGTAAATTTTGAAGACAGGTAGTGTGATGCCTCCAGCTTTATTCTTTTTACTTAACATTCCTTTGACTATTCAGGATTTCTTGTGGTTCCATATACATTTTACTTTTTTTCCATTTCTGAGAAGAATGTCATTGGTTTTTTTGATAGCGATTGTATTGAATCCATATGTCACTTTGAATAGTATGGCAATTTTTTGTTTGTTTGGCGGTTTTTTTGTTTTTGTTTTTTCTTTTTTAGTATGGCCATTTTAACAATATTAATTTTTCCAATCCATGAACATGAGTTGTTTTTCCATTTGTTTATGTCCTCTTTAATTTCTTTCATTGGAGTTCTGTAGTTTTTCTTGTATAGATCTTTCACTTCCCTAGATCGATTCTTACGTATCATATATATATTAGGTATTATAAATTTTCTTTTTTCTTTTTTTTTAAGTTTCCCATTCTTTCTGAGGCACCTGCTGCTAAATGTATCTCTAGGGAGACAGCCATAGTATGAGCCTGTAGGCAAATTTTAAGCAATGAGCACTCCCAGGGAACAAATTGAGAGATTCTCTGTGATACTGATTACATCTGTCATTAATACTGGTGCATTTCTCTTAGAGAATATGGAATGCCCTTTTGGTGGTTTGCTCCTTTTCCCCCCTTTTGGTAAAAATTTTCTTTTTATTCCATGTATTTATTTATTTATTTATTATTTTTTATTTGTTTTGAGTTGGAGTCTCACTCTGTCACCCAGACTGGAGTGCAGTGGCAGCTCCCGGCCACCGCAGCCTCAACCTGCTGGGCTCCGGTGATCCTTCCACCTCAGCCTTCTGAGTAGCCAGAATTACAGGCATGTGCTACCATGCCCGGCTGATTTTTTTTTTGATTTATTGTAGAGATGAGGTCTTGCTGCCCAGGCGGGTCTCGAACCCGCGGGCTCAGGCAATCCACTCACCTCAGCCTCCCAAAGGCGCGGGATTACAGGCTGAGCCACCGAGCCCGGCTATTTATTTATTTTTAAACGTATTTTTTATTTTAAAATTGTGGGGTACAGTTAAGGGTTAGGTATATAAATATGCATCGTCCAGTCACCCTTGTTGACAAGGGGTGTCCCCTGTCCCCAGACAGATATTGACTACCATTAATCCCTCCTCCCTTCCCCTCTCTGCCCCCCCAACAGTTTTCCACCACTGTCAATCCTTTTTTTTATAGTATTACGACAGATATTCAAGGTCCACTTATGAGTGAGAACACGTGATATTCAGATCTTTGTTTCTGTGAGCGATCACTCAGTATTATAAACTCTAGTTCCATCCAGGTTGCTGCAAAATTCATGATTTTGTTCTTTTTTATGGCTGTGTAGTATTCTATCATGTATATGTACCACATTTTTTTAATCCAGTCTTCTTTTGATGGACAGCATGGTTGGTTCCAGGTTCTTGCTATTGTGAACAATGCTGCAATATACATACGTGTGCAGGTATCTTTTTAATGGAGTGATTTGAATTCTTCAGGGTATATTCCCAGTAGGGGGATTGCAGGGTCATATGGGAGGTTGATATTTAGAGCTTTTAGGAATTGCCACACTGCTTTCCACTGAAGTTGCACTAGTTTACACTCCCACCAACAGTGTAGACATGTTCCCTTTTCACCACATCCTCTCCAGCATCTGCTATTTTTTTAGTTATTTATAATGGCCATTCTGACTGGAGTTAGGTGGTATCTCAGTGTAGTTTTAATTTGCATCTCCTTGATGATTAGTGAGGTTGAACATTTCTTCATGTGTCTGTTGGCTGCTCATATGTCTTCTTTTGAGAAGTGTCCGTTCATATCTTTTGCCCACTTTGTAATGGGGTTGTTTGTTTTCTTCTTTTCAGCATGTTTGAGTTCCTTGTAGATCCAAGATGTTAGGACTTTGTTAGACATGGAGTTGGCAAATACTTTTTTCCAGTCTGTGGGCTGTCTCCCTGCTCTCTTGATGGTTGCTTTGGCTTTGCAGAAGCTTGTCAGTTTAATGAGGTCCCATTTGTCTATCTTATCTCTTATGGCCCATGCATTTTGGGTTTTGTTCAGGAATTGGATGCCAGTTTCAATTTCCATAAGGGTGTGTCCTGCATTTTCTAAGGTTCTTATGAATTGAGGTTTTACATTTAGTCCTCTGATCCATTTAGAGTTAATTTTTGTGTATGGGGATAGATAAATGGATTGCTTCCTTGATTTATTTTTCAGATAGCTTACTGTTAGCATATATAAACTCTAATGATTTTTGCATGTTTTTATTTCATCCTGTGACTTTGCTGAATTTGTTTGTTAGCTCTAATAGTTTTTTTTTTTTTTTTTTTTTTGGTGGAGTCTAGTTTCTTTAAGTAAAAGATCATGTCATCTGCAAACAAAGCTAATTTGTAATACTAGAAGTCCTGGTCAGAGAAACCAGGTAAGAGAAAAATAAAGGGCATCCAAGCTGAAAAGGAGGAAATCAAATTAGCCTTATTCACAGACTTTTAATTGTACTGAGTTAGAAGTCCCTTACAGATTTTCTTTCCATATTACTGAATGTTAAACTAAAAAAGACATAATCAGTTACAACTTTTTGAGTTTTGTAAAAACAAACAAAAACAAAACAAAGCAAAAAAATCCAAATATGTTTTAAGGGCTAAAATACTCATACCATTATCTCAAAACCTCATTATTTGTTCATATATAGCAACATAACTGATATGAGAAAAAATTATGCTTCCTGCACATTCTTGCAAACACTGCTACAGACTACAATATTAATCAAATCTATCTTTAATTATTTTAGATATTCAATGTAGTACTGTGGGTTTTATTTCTAACGCACACCAAATAAAATACACGTTATTTCAACAATGAACCTAAAATTAAGACTTACAGAAGGACAGAAATCAAAGCTTTAAATTATAACATTATCAATGCAAGTAGTACATGCAATGGTTAACTACAACTAAGCTACCTCAGTTCAAATCCAGGCCATGATATTTACTAGTTGCATGATTTTAAAAAAAGTCACTTCATCTTTCTAAACCTTACCTTCCTGATATTTAAAATTAATGTAAAGATAGCACGATTCTCACACTTGTTGGTATTAAACAAGATAATGGAATTAAAGTAGTCTCATTACAGTGAATAACACATAATAAGCAAGTAATAAATGTGAACTAGTATTTTCATCATTATTGATATAACATAGAATAGGTAACAAGGAGAAATATCTGACCTACATTACTCCATAAATAGCTAAAGAGAACCCCTTAAAACAGAAGGTGTAAAATATTTTTTTAGTCTCATAATGCCTACCTCTTCTTTTCAGTGAAGTCTAACTGAAACTTTAGAAAGGAATAATGCCAGAGGGTTAGAAAATAAGAAGGTAAGGAAAATAAAGTCAATGGACTGTAAAACTTATCCTCAATATTTCTTGCTATGTCCTGTTATTTCATTAGCATTTAGTTATCTGGGACTGAGTTCTCTCTGCTTAATAGAAGACTGAGTAGTATATGCTTTTAAAACTGAATTTGATTTTTTCTAATATAAAGTTTTCTATGTCAATATACTACTAGAATAAATCTTTCTAAAAACTATTTTTATACATATATTATGCATATATTTAACACAAATTTCTAGTTACTATTTTATATATTTTCTATATTATATAATATTTATCCTCAAGTTTACTTTAAAAAATATAATATTACTCATAAATTGTCTTGAAGTTTTGTTCCATTATGATGATTTAGTGTGCAAGTAAGTACATAAGTTGCAGTTACTAAATAGTTGAGATATGCTTAATATAATATGCTGTGTGACAACAGTGCCAGAGTAAAGATATTTGTTTTATGTTCTACCATCCTTGGAAAAAAAATAATAATAGTAAAACTAAAAGTTTACCCTATCCTTCACCCATATAAATATAACTTGACAGATTCTAAATAGTGCATGAATTTCAAAGTCAATTTTTTTCTTTTCTTTTGTTTGTGAGGGAGGATGAGGGGTGGCAGCTTTTAGACTGTATGATTAGACAGCACTCTAGAAATTCATTCAGAAAACCAGATGATAGATGGAACGTACATTAAATGGGTCTCAAATAAATGACAGAATTAAATCTTTAAATAGCATACATTAACTTGAGTCAAGATTTACTATTATCAGTAAATTAAATAAATTAGCAGTGTAGCCACTTGTGCTTAAAATCTCTTATTTAAAAAAAAACAACTAGGCACTGAAATCCCCGATAAGTCACATTTTCTGTATAAGCTGTCCTCTTTTTCTCTAGGAGACACCATTTGATAATGAATTGTAATCTGTTTATGCAAATATTATTAAAAAGACTAATATATATGAAATTTAAAGACCAATATATGTGATATATTTGGATCTGAAAAGTACCAATATATCTTTTCATAGTAAGAATGAACGATGTCTAGAAAACATTGTCTAGTTACTTTAGCAATTGTATGAATTGCATCTCAATATAACTGAGAGCTGCTTTCTAGACTTTTATTTGGCCTAAATGTTTTGCTCTGTAGTAAGAATGGCAAATACATGACATTTGTTTTTCTACTCCAGAATCCCATTCTTGTGTCAGATATAATTAATTTATCACAGTAGCACTCTTTTTTCTTAAGTTGGAATTCAGTCACAGATTTTTTTTTTTGGACATACTTCTTTAGACAGCCAGCAGGAAATAACCAATCAGTGGAAACTGACACTTGAAAGCTATTAGCTATACTTGAATTAAGGAAAATTCCTGTTTCTTATTGTTGCACAACAATTTAGTTGATCATTGGAAGTTATCTTTTAGCTAAATAGTAGAGCATTTCTTTTTATTTCCTGTTAATAATTGTACCAGCTAAATTTATTGTCATTATCTATATATCTAGCTTATAATAGTAATGTTTCTTTAAGAATTGCCTCAGTGGTCTCATTTATTTAACTTTCTTGCTTAAAAGCCTTCAATAGGTCTCTACTCTCTATAAGGTAAAATCTGAAACTTTAATTGCAACTGAAATTTTCCATTATCTGTTTCCATTTCCATTTACTCCCATGTAGAAACCTACTCCAAATAAACCATCTATTCATATTCCTATAAATATCATAAATTTCCTCAAGTTTTTGATTTTGTTAATGCATTCCCCACTTCCCAAACCTTCCCCATCCTTTCACTGTTACAATCCTGACCCTCCTTCAATTATCAATCTCAGTTTTTCCTGTGCTTTTCTCATGCATTTTGCTTATCATATCTACCCTATGTTATTCTTATTTGTTGACATGTCTTGTTTCCCTAACAGTCTGAAAGGTACTGGAAATTAGAGAGTAAGCATAAATTCATCTTTGTACTGCTCTTAGCTCACTCCAAAAACTGGTTCTTAAACATAGAAAGACCTTTTATAAATGAATGTAAAATGCAAATAAATATGGAGTCACTGACTTGGTGGATCTCAATCAAATGCAGTCCCCACTATCCCTTGTTAACAAGGAAATGTGCAAAGGTATATCTGGTTATTACAACAACTGGAAAGTGCTATTGGTATTTCATGGGCAAGAGCCAAGCATACTGAGCATTCTGCATTGTTTGGGGCAATGTGCCCCACGTCTCTTCCTACACATACTTCTCACACAAACTTCCCCCAAAATATTAATAATATCCTTTTTGAGAAACAAAGATGATGTTCTTTAATATTTGAATAATAACTTTGCTTTGAAAACTGAAGTTTTATAAAAACCATAGGTCAACACTGATACAGAAGTTCAAGATTTACGTGACATTGTTGGTAGTACTAGGAACTAGCAAACTTAAACTGAAGTATGAGCCTATATGACCTAGGGCAGATGTTACACAGCTGCATTCAGTGTGCATTACTTCACTGATGAACAAATCAAAGTACCAGGACTGTGCACCTCTCAGATTGTGTTCAGTACTATATTAATGACTGGGGAGGCATACAGGAACAAGCAAAAGCCTGTCCTCGAGCAATGAATTGTTTCAAGAAAGATAGCAGGTTCACAGAAAGACTATCAATAAAGAACAGGTACCAACAGAATAAATTCCAAGATCAAACTAAATATCTGTAAAAAGTAGATCTCCCTCACCCTATATATGATTAGGACACTTATACCATAACCTTAAGGAAACGTTATGACCTCTAAGGTCAGGAGATACTCTTTCACACAAATATTGCTGTTTCTTTCAGAAAAAAATGCTCAGTCCATTATGAGAAACACTAGACTCTAACTGGTCAGTGGTAATTGCCTACCTTGTGAAGGCAAATTACAATGGTTCTTTCAGGATGTTATTTAGAGTATTGAAATAGAACTTTGTGTCTTAAGCCAAATTACTTTCATTGGTTTCAAGCTGGCAATATAAAATCGCCACTACGCATATAAGGTCTGCTATGAGCCTCTTTATAGCAACGATTTCGGTCTATTTCAGCTGTCACTATAAAACCCAGGAATTCTGCAAGAAAACTGTACACTACATTTGCCTGAAGTGCAATAGAAAGAAATGAGATGCCTATCAGGATGTTCTCAATACAATCTGACAGACTCTCAATACAGTCTGACCAGCCCACAAAATATTGCACTTAGAAAGGAAATCCATTATCCCAGCTTCAGTGTCACAAATGCTAATAATTAACATTCAATTTCTGTTCAGTAAGGTCTACACATTCCTATAAAATATTAATTCATAAAATTTTCCACAACTAAAATATATTCTGTTAAAAATCGTATATACAATTTTAAAAACTATATATCTAAATACCTTAAAGAGAAAAATTTTTAAAGTAACATCTCTTTTTCTAAAGTATCATAGCAAAGGCCCTTCATTTCTGTCTAACTTATAAAAATATTTTCTTTTTTTTTTTTTTGAGTTGGAGTCTCACTCTGTCGCCCAGACTGGAGTGCAGTGGCCGTTCCCGGCCACCGCAGCCTCGACCTGCTGGGCTCCGGCGATCCTTCCGCCTCAGCCTTCCAAGTAGCCGGAATTACAGGCAAGCGCTACCAAGTCCGGCTGATTTTTTGATTTATTGTAGAGATGAGGTCTCACTGCCCAGGCGGGTCTCGAACCCGTGGGCTCAGGCAATCCACTCACCTCAGCCTCCCAAAGGCGCGGGATTACAGGTTGAGCCACCCAGCCCGATTTAAAAATATTTTCTTTATTCTTATTGTAGTATACAGGCAGAGATAAGACTCTAATCTCAGTTCATAGTTTCTATTCTTTCACTAACCAAGTAATAATTTTGATCTTTGTTGTTTTATTTTTTTTCACTTGTTCCATTGATCTTTGAAAGATGATAAATTAATAGGAAATAAAGTAATCAATCTTTCTAGATTGTTCTGTGTATTTTTTGTTTTTGTTTTTTTTGTTTTTTGTTTTTTTTGTTTTTTGAATTGGAGTCTCACTCTGTCCCCGGACTGGAGTGCAGTGGCCGCTCCCGGCCACTGCAACCTCGACCTGCTGGGGCTCCAGCAATCCTTCTGCCTCAGCCTTCCAAGTAGTTGGAATTACAGGTGTGCACTACCACGCCCAGCTCATTTTTTGATTAATTGTAGAGATGCGGTCTCACCAAATTGCCCAGGCGGGTCTTGAACCCGCGGGCTCAGGCAATCCACTCACCTCAGCCTCCCAAGGCACAGGATTACAGGCTGAGCCACCGAGCCCGACTGTTCTAAGTATTTTTAGTTCTCAAGAGCCCACCAGAAGCACAAGATCACAACATATGGTTGTCAATCTTTGTGTTGCACAAGGGTACCCAGATGAGAAGACAAGTCAAGGACTAAATTTTCGCTGCACTTCACCTTCAAAGAGATGGTCCTTGATGTGTGACTGCATTCCCTCTGCAGGGAATGTGCCCTTTTCCTTCACTTAAAGGCACAGTCAGTTCTCCAAGCAGTACTCCCAAGGGGCCTAAGTGTGCTGAAAGGGAGAGCCTTATTTCTAACTCGCTGCCCAGAAGGGGCATCGTCTAATTCACAGAGCTACCCTATAGGCTAGCAGCACTCTGCAAAGAGGAACCTTTCTCCAATATTTAGCTGTTCGTATTGCAATTAACACTCATCATAACCATCTTTCAGCTTTAATCTTTTAACTGTATTTTCATCTCTGCATGTCTTATCTACCAAGCTCATATATATTGTGACTGAAGTTTGTGATTTTTTAAACTTCATGGTATTCCCCCACAACCCCAGCATTAAACATTATTATTAATAAATATAAGTTTGTTGATTGAACACACTAAATTTAAATTTATGACAGAGATCAAATACAAATGTGGGAGGGATAAGCTCAACTACCACACTTTGAACAACTGAAACTCTGCCAAAAGATTTACTTCAACTGTCTTAAGTTTTGTGAAATGTACTTTGACTTTTTTGTGAGATGATGCTAGAATTCCTTTTAGACTAAGTGAACCCCAAATCTCTATTTAGTGTATGTCTACTTGGAATCAAGTACTGTAAAAGTGTTCCACATCTCTAAATAGGGTGTACTATATCCTCATTGATTCGTTTACTTTGGTAATGTGTAGACAACCTACTTAAACACTAAATATTAAAAAAGAACATTGGAACAATAAAAAATAAACCAATTCTTAAAGCAACTGTTTATATTTTTTTTAAAAAAGAAAACCAACAGAACTCTGGGTTTCTGCTTCAGCTTGTAAGAAGGCTGAAAGTTGCCACTTCATCCTAACAACAAAGCAAAAAATTAAAGAAACTGAGGAATCAAAATTCTTCTTAGAGTCAAAGAAGTGAGGTCAGAGGACAAACTCCTGTCCCTGAAATTGGAGAGACCAGCAAGCTAATACAGAAAATCACAACCTTTTGAAGCAGACATACATGCAGAAATCTCTACAGGAAGCAGTGCTGAAGTAGGAATACTTGAACTATAATTGATAAATTCCTGGAGATTAGTGTGGATAACTGAGAATTAAAGACTTCAAGGAAAACCAGTCATAGAAGGGGGACCACACTTTTATTTTACATCCAGGAGCTCAACCAGGTTTTCACAGTAAATACTAGAAACAAAAATCCTCTTGGTCTTCTAACAAGATGGTGGTGGGGAAGTCAGGGGTGGAAACATTTTGAAAATCAAAAGAGCATTCTATTCTTCTTAATAAGATCAGTACTCTGGAGAAACTATTTAATGCATCTAACCTATTGGAGTTTTATCAGAGCATACCTATTCTAAGAGAAGGAAAACACCAAGTCCAGCACACTCTAACCATCATCCTGTCCCATTTAAGGTGGTGGGATGTAGAAGCAATTCTGAAGTTCACAGTCCAGAGTCATACATTCACTAAAAGGCTGAAACCTAATCATGTGGCAACAAAGCAATTTCTCTCCACAATTTATCACCACATTACTGATTACCTATATATAGAAAGTTATCAATAGGTTCTTAAAACATTATTATGAGGATCTGATGAACCAATGTAATTCATTTCACATAAAGTCACAGTTTCCAAGAGCCAGAGATGACATTAAGTGAAGTCCTACTGTACACAAGCTCCTTTTACTCAGTATACGTTGCCTGGCTATGAAGAAAAAATACATTACACACTAAAAGGAAAACAAACAAACACAATTTGAAGAGACACAGAAAAGAGTCAGACTCAGACTCAGACATGGTAGGAATGATGAAATTAATCATTAGATGATGATAGTAAAACAATTATTATTAATATGCTAAATAGGCTATTGTTTTTGTGAATCTCTGGCCCGGCCATGCCAGCCATGTTTCTCTTTAAGCACTGGCCCCCTCTAATCTACTTTCTAAATAAACTCTGTTTTTCAAATATATGTAAATATAATATATATATATATATATACACTAAGTACATATATTTGTGTGTGTATATATATATACACACTAAGTGTTCTGAGTAGATAAAGTAGACAGCATTCAAAATCGACAGGCCATGTAAGCAGCAAAATGGAAGCTCGAAGAAAGAACAAAAAATGTTACAGATAAAATCCATTGTAACAGAAATAAAGATGGACTAAGCCTTCGATGGGCTAACTAGTAGACTAAACACAGATGAGGAAAGAAACTCTTAGTTTCATTATACTCATTAGAAACTTCCAAAATGGAAAAGTGAAGCAAAAAATAACTGAAAAAAATGAAACAATACCCAAGAACTGTGGAATAACTGCAAAAGGGGTAACATAAAAATAATGGGAATACCCCCCCCCAAAAAAGGGAGTAAAGAACAGATGCAATATTTGAAACAATGATGACTGGAACTTTCTCCAAATTTTCAGATAACCCATCTGATCGATCCAGGAAGCTAAGAGAATACCAAGAAGAATGAATGCCAGAATATACTAGACCTAGGAATGCATGTCGTTTTCAAACTACAAAACATCAAAATTAAAGACAATATTGAAAGAAACCAGGGTGAGGTAGGGGTGGAAAACATCTCCTATAGATGAGCAAAGATACGAATTTCATACAACTTCTAAGAGATCATACAAGGAAGAAGGAAGTATAGTGAAACACCGAAAGTATTGTGGAAAAAAAAAAAAAAACAAAACAAATAAGTAACCAAACTAGAATTCTGCAATTGAGTAATTATTCTTCAAAAGTGAAAAATACTTAAATAGCTTCTCAGCCAAACAAAGAGTTTCTTGCTAGTGTATCTGACTCACAAGAATTTTTTTTTAAGTTATTTAGAGAAGGAAATGATATAGTACAGAAAGCCAGACCTACATAAAGAAAGGAAGAGCATGGGAAAAGAAATAAATTATGGCAAAATAAAAACTTCTATTTTTCTTATTCTTAATTGTTCTAACAAATAATAGTCTGTTCAAAGTAAGAGTAGAAACAATGAATTCAATTATGTGTGTGTAGATACATATACATACCTGTACACTTATATGCTTATGTATGAGTGAAATGAATGACAGCCATTATAAAAGGAACAGTATGGAGAAATTAGGATTATTTTTGTTATATAAGGTATTTTCATTACCCATAAAATGGTATAATGATATTTGAAACTGGATTTGGGTTAACTGTAAAAGCATATTGCAAACAGTAGGGCAACTACTAATGAAAGTAAAAAAGGAAGTATAACTAATTTGCTAGTAAAAGAGAGAAAAAAGAATAGTATAAAATGCTCAGTTAAAACTACAAAAGGCAGAAAAAAATGGAAGACAAACATGGACTTTGCAGCAACTTAGATGGATTTAGAGTCAATCGTACTCAGTGATCTAACACAGAAACAAAGAACAGAGTACCATATGTTCTCACTCATAAGCAGACCTTGAACAATTATTATAATACTATAAGAAAGGCATTAGCAGTATGGGAAACTGCGAGGGAGAGGGCTGGCAGTTGAGGGAAACGGCTAGGGGAGGGAAGGGCACACCTCATCAACAAGGGCACCTGCATAATCAACGTTTGTATACCTAACCCTGAATTGTATCCCACATCTTTAAAATAAAAATACAAATAAAAAGAAAAAAAAGGTAATTGACTTCTATTTTGAGAATAAATTATGAGTAAGGATGACAGATAAATATGTTTAAATGTGATCCCAATCCAATCTCCGTAACAATTTAAAACCACATGGCAATATTACCATAGTATGTAACTTCCTAATTTATTCTATAACTATTCTATGAGTCCAGCATTAACTTAATACCAAAGTCAGACAAAGATATCACAAGAAAATAAAATAACAGGTATCTGTCGTGAAAATAGATCAAAAATTCTCAATAAAATATTAGCAAATCCAGTACAGTGACACATAAAGATAATTTGAAACCATGACCAATTGAAATTTATTCCAAGTGTGCAAGCCTGGTTCAAACTTCAAAAATAAATTAATAGAAACCATCTAATCAATAGGCTAAAAATAATCCCATAATAATGTCACCATATGCAAAAAAAAAAGCATTTGACAATATCTAAAACCTATTTATAATAAAAACTCTGAGAAAGAGGAAGCTAGAGTGATAAACTCACCACACCAAGGCAGCCCTACAGTGCCTATGTCAACCTCCTGCCAACCAAAAATAAGAAGAAATCATCTACTCAAATGAGAAGGAATCAGAAAAATAATTCTGACAATATGAAAATACAGAGTTCTCCAGTACTCCCAAAAGACCATACCAACTGTTAACCAACAAACCCTAACCAAAATAAAACTGTTGAAATTCCAAATATAGAATTCACAAGCTTGATGATAAAATTGGTCAAAGAATTTCAGGAGGAAACAAAACCAATATAAAGAATTAAAAAGTAAAAAACTATTCAGGACATGAATGAAAAACTATTCAAAGAGATAAACACTTTTTAAAAAGCTGAAATTCTGGAAATGAAAGAAGCATTTAGGGAAGTACAAAATGCAGTGGAAAGTTTAAATGGTAAACTAGAAAAAGTAGAAGAAAGATCCCAAAACTTAAAAGTAAGGTTTGTGAATTAACCTAATCAGACAACAATAAATAAAAAAGAATCAAGAGAACAGAACAAAGCCTTCAAGAATATGGGATTATGTAAAACACTGAAACTTAAGAATCAAGTGGTCCTGAGGAAGAAGAGAAAACAACAGGTTTGGAAAGCCTATTTGAGGGAACAATAGGGAAAAACTTCCTGTTGCTACCAGAGGTCTAAACATTTGGTTACAAGAAGCCCAAAGAAATCCCAGAAGATTAATTGCAAAAGGGACATCCCCAAGGCATATACTCACCCAGCTATGCAAAGTTAATGTGAAGAAAAGAATTTTAAGAGAAGTGAGACAAAAGCACTTAACCTACATTTAAACTCTTTACAAGTAAATAAAATCCCCTCAAAATATAAAACAAATGATTTAATAAAAATACAGTTTTCATCTAAAATCATATTATACTCAGCTGCCTCAAATATTTATCAAATCAATTAATACATATACTTTAACATTAATTTAATAAAATTCATTTTCTTAACCATAATTGCTATCTAGTTGACATTTCACAAATTTATTCAATTATAATTCTATTTTATGACTTTGTGCTCAAGTTCTGGAGATGCTAGTATACAGAGACTTTCATTGTAATGGGACCTAACTGTATACAACTATTTGAAAAAATCACTTTCCATAATAAATTAAAATGCAGGAAACTCAAAGGATAACATCTTTGTATGATATTTTTCTTCTTCTTTTATAAATTGCATATTACTTTTTCATTTATCACATTAAATTTGAAAGTTAAATTAACATTCTAGGCAGGGTAATTTGTGTTTGAAGTGTGTGTGTGTGTGTGTGTGTGTGTGTGTGCATGTTTAATTCAATAAATTTCACCAGAAATCTTGGTACCATAGTGTATGTGTACTCTGAATAACACTAGAAAATTACTGTCATACAACTGTTTTGCCACAGTTAATTTAGCAAATTCAACAAAGTTAAATATACTTAGGTAAGATCCTAAGTAACTTTTCTTGCATTTGGAGCAACACTTCTATAACAAAAAGTATATAACTTTCAGTTAACCCAGCTATAAATTTCACAAGTGACAAACTCGTTATTATTTGCTTATGCTTAACATGCAAAGTAACTGATTAGCTACATTTTAGTATATAACTTATTATAAAAATAAGCTTTCTAAAAGATATGAATAGACACTTCCCAAAAGAAGACATATGAGAGCAGGCAACAGATACATAAAAAAATGCTCAGCCTCACTAGTCATCAAAGATATGCAAATTGAAACCACACTGAGATACCACCCAACTCCAGGCAGATGACCATTATCAGTAACTCAAAAAACAACAGATGCTGGAGAGGATACAGAGACAAGGGAACACTTCTACACTGTGGGTGGGAGTGTAAACTAGTACAACTCTGTGGAAAACAGTTCAGGGATTCCTAAAACATCTAAAAATCGACCTTCTATATGACCCCACAATCCCCCTACTGGGAATATGCCTGGAGGAACTTAAGTCACTTTATGAGAAAGATACCTACACACACGTTTACTGCAGCATTATTCACAGTAGCAAAAACATGGAAACAGCCATGCTGCCCAATGAAAGAGGACTGGATAAAAAAATTGGCACATATGCATGATGGAATATTACACAGCAAGAAAGGAAGAGACAGTATTATGAACTTCTCAGCAACGAGGATGGACTTAGAGTCTATAATACTGAGTGATCTATCACAGAAACAAAGAACTGAGTTTCACATGTTCTCACTCATAAGTGAACCTTGAACAATTATCATAATACTATAAGAAAAGGATTGGCAGTAGTGGGGAACACCAGGAAAGGAGGGGTGGGATTGACAGTAGTGGGATAATGCCGGGGTAGGGAGGCACACCAAATCAACAAGGGTACCTGCATAATGAACATTTGTGTATTTAACCCTGAATTGTTCCCCACATCTTTAAAATAAAATAAAAACAACAATTAAAAAAACAAACAAACAAACAACAAAAAAAAAACAGGCTCCCAGATGATGCTACTACTGGCCCAAGCTAAAAAAAAAAAAAGTTCCTAAAAGTGCTTCCTCACACTTGCTTCTTGAACCACCCACATAAGAGTCAACCAGTGTTATGGTTAAGAAAGAAGATTGCTGATCCCTAATTCTCACCATCACAGCAGCACTAAATCAAGCACTCTGCAGTAGATTAGATATTGCATCTTAACAAGTTCCCTGAGTGATTTTTATAAATAATAAAATAAAACTTCTAGTTCAGCAATTAAATACAAACATGCTTTAGCATCTTAGGATAAAGGATCCAGCTGTTGTCACAGACCCAGCTCGATATTTTGGCATCTATGGGCAGGTTGGTTGGTACTTTACTTCTGACTTAGTCCAGCTTAAATGCAGTTATCACAATTTACTGCTACTCAAATGTACCAGAAATCCAGGAAAAATGATAAGATAATAGTTATGAAGACAACTGGATGTGGTAGAGAAACCATAAAATGTTCTTCCTCTACTGATCAATGGTAAGAAACTGGGGAAGCAATTCCAATTTATGTAAAACGTGTTCCTTCAGGAAAGTCCTTTGTCTGCAGATATGAAACTAATTCATGCTTTTAAAGTCCCTGTCAAACTTTGACTGAAGTCTGTGGTTTCTTTTTCGAAGATGGGCAGGTGGTGAGGGAGAGTGAATTTTACAGAGAAAATATTTTTTAATAATTTATTTCTTATTTTTAATTAAGAGAAAATAATTGTATATATTTATGGGGTACAGTGTGATATTTTGATATATGCATGTAAACTAAAAGTCAAATCCTAAGGTCCTAATCTGACTAAATGGACACCCTCTTGGCCAAGAGAACTCCAGAAAAACCTTTGAAACTGAGTTGTCAGCCATGATAAAACAGGAGATAAGACACACTTCATTATACCCTCTCCCTTTTGGGATTTAGACATAACAACTGACTAGCATTAATGCTAAAATAGAGATAATAAGGCTGACAGAACAGATTATTTATGGTAATAAGATACCAAATTATAAACAGGACATAAGGCCATGCCTGGCAAGAGTTAAGTAACACACTCTACACTTACAAAATAAACTGTGTTCTAACTGCCACAAGGTTTTTTCTTTTTTTCTAACATCTAAAGAAGCACTGACATTGAGATAAGCAACGTTATAACAATTTGCAGCCCATCTGTGGTAAGACGCTGACAGATGTTGACTAACTGACCTTCCTGTTCCACAAGTCATAAAACTACAACTTTGATAGGACAAGCGACTGATTTTAATAACTTTCTCCCAATAAGAAGACGACCAACCATGCACTAGTTCTGTCTCCTTTACAGAGTCTACACACTTGAGTTCCTTTGTGTCCTGAAAAAACCTTTTTATGTATAGGATCTAATTTTAATAAATTTAAGTGTTAAATCTCCATTCCAAAGTGAACATGGATAGTATGTTACATGCATGTTTGTTCAGTAGACATGTGACAAGATCATCTTCATAAATATTCATAACTCCTTCTGTAACCTGTTGAATATGTATGTCTGTTCAACCTGTTCAACTTAAATTCCTGTCTTATCCCTTCTTCCCTCAAAATGCCTTGTCTCTGGTCTTTGTCAGAGGTACAATCCCTAGCATGTGGGAAGGTTGCTGGCAGGCTGTAACACCTTCTAAGAATAAAGTCTTTGGCTTTGCAGAAGCTTGTCAGTTTAATAAGGTTCCACTTGTCTATCTTATCTCTTATGGTCTGTGGGTTTCGGGTTTTGTTCAGGAACTGGATTCCAGTTCCAATTTCCACGAGGGTATGTCCTTCATTTTCTAAGGTTCTTATGGTTTGAGGTTTTACATTTAAGTCTCTGATCCATTTGGAGTTAACCTTTGTGCATGGGGATAGATAGGGGTCCTGTTTCAATCTTCTGCATGTGGTCAGCCAGTTTTCCCAGCACCATTTACTGAATAGGTTTTCCTCTCCCCAGTGGTAGGTGGTGGAGGCTTTATCGAAGATGAGTTGGTTGAGAAATTGAGGTTTTGCTTCCAGACTCTCAATTCTATTCCATTGGTCTATATGCCTGTTCCTGTACCAATACCAAGCTGTTTTGATGATTGCAGCCTTATAGTAAAGTTTGAAGTCTGGTGATGATGGTACCACCTGGTTTGTTTTTTTTTGCTGAGGATTGTTCTGGCTATTCTTGGTCATTTGTGTTTCCATATGAATTCCTGTGTTGCTTTTTCTAGGTTTGAGAAGAATGTTGCTGGTAAGTTTGATGGGTATTGAATTAAATCTGTAGTCGATCAAATGAGGACTGGATTTAAAAAATGTGGTACATAGACACGATGGAATACTACGCAGTCATAAAAAAGAACAAAATCATGAATTTTGCAGCAACCTGGATGGAACTAGAGTTTATAATACTGAGTGATCTCTCACAGAAACAAAGATCTAAGTATCACATGTTCTCACTCATAGAGTGGACCTTGAACATTCAATGTAATACTATAAGAAAATGACTGACAGTGGTGGGAAACTATGGGGGGGTAGGGGAAGGGAGGTGGGATTAACGGTAGTAAATATCTGTCTGGGGACAGGGAGACACCTCTTATCAACAAGGGTGCCTGAACGAAGCATATTTGTATACATAACCCTTAACTGTTCCCCATGATATCATAATAAAAACTATTGATAAAAAAGAATAAAAGTCTTCTTTTCTAAATGTATAGATCTTGTGATTTTTCAGTTAACATGTATATAATGAAGATTGATTAAATCAAGCTAATTGACATATCTATCACCTCACATCCTTGTTTATTTTGTGGTGAGAATATTTAAAACATTATTTTAACAACTTTGAAATATACAACACATTACTGACTACAATAACTATGTTATGCAATAAATCTCAAATAACTATTCCTTCAGTTTAACTTTAACTTTGTACCCTTTGACCTGTACGACCCACACCCTCACAAATAGCCTCTGGCACCCATCATTCTACTGTCTATTTCTATGACTTCTACTTTTGTAGATTTCACATACAAGTGAGATATGCAGTATTTCTTTTTCTGTGCCTGGCTTATTTTACTTTACATAATGTCCACCAGGTTCATTCATGTCACAAATGGCAAGTTTTTTAACCAATTATCATTTGAAACTTTTAAATGCAAAACTCAAATCACGGTTTTTTGTTTTGTTTTGTGACAAGGTAAAATCTTTTTTTCCACCAAATAAAATAAGTAAAATCTTTCAGGTATTTTGGTGTTAAACTCATAGAGAATGGAAGTCACTTCTACCTTCCTTTATGCATTCTACTTTGACAGAGTAATACATTCTTTTTCCTTTTCCTACAAACTATAACTTTAAGTGGTTTTTAGTTTATGGGTGCTTCATGTCCACACAGCAGACACTGTGATGAGAAAACCGAATGTAATAATGAAGAATAAAGTTGACACCATATAACCTTCTTAACAATTGAAATATATTTAGTACAAGTCTTAGTTTGACAGAGGTGAAGACTGATTAAATTAATCTGAGTTACTGTCAAAATAAATTAATGAGCCGGGCTCGGTGGCTCAGCCTGTAATCCCACGCCTTTGGGAGGCTGAGGTGAGTGGATTGCCTGAGCCCGTGGGTTCGAGACCCGCCTGGGCAGCGAGACCTCATCTCTACAATAAATTAAAAAATCAGCCTGGCATGGTAGCGTGTGCCTGTAATTCTGGCTACTCGGAAGGCTGAGGCGGAAGGATCACTGGAGCCCAGCAGGCAAGGCTGCGGTGGCTGGGAGTGGCCACTGCACTCCAGTCTGGCCGACCGAGTGAGACTTCAACTCAAAAAATTAATTAAGTAATTAAATAATTAATTAATGAAACATGGTGGTTAAACACCAGACTGTTAATACATTCTTAAACCCAGATTGATGGTTGCAACAACAAAAAATGGTGGCTGATGAAGAAACTGACTACGTTTTCGTGGTGCATGGTAGATATACTGAGGGTCACTTGTAGTGAAATTCACATTAAGAATGCAGCTATTTGGAAGTGACTATTAACTATTCACCCATCTTTTTGCAAAGTCATCAAAATGCATATAATGCAAAATGCACAGCCCATATACATTAATATATTACATGGTGGGCTACATCAGTATTTATCAATGACTCAGTGACAAAACTGCTTAATTCACCAAAATTTAGTCAGGGTCCTTGGCACTCTCTCTCTTTAACTATGCTTCATCCTTGTCCCTGTCCTTAACCTGCCTGCCAAATCCAGTTTTAACAAAAAATTTGACTAATCAGTTTATTAATTATCCTTCTCAACTTTAATATCCAGTCAAGCTCAGCTCTCCCTGCACTTGACATCTCAAGTTCCTCTTTTTAATTTTCCAAACACTGATATTACTAATCTGCTTTCTAGCTATAAATCCTCATCTGTCCCTGATGTATCTGAAGTTGAGTTCAAGCTCTCTCTTCTATTGAAATAGTCTTGACTAAAGTCTTCCCTGCCATTTTAAGCAAATGTCTGATGAGGTAAAATTTATATCTGACATTTTGCTATTTGTTTTCTACATGACTTATGTCTTTTTATGCCCTCTATTTATCCATCATTGCCATCCTTTGTGCCATATAAATATTTTCTCTTGTACTGTTTTTATGCCCATTTTCTTATACTCTATAAAAGAGTGTTTTCACAGTAGTGATTGTTACATAAAAATTAAATTGTATTAACACCAACTTAATTTCTATACTATACAAAGCTTTGATTCCTCCATAACTCAATTCTTTCCTCACTCCTTTATGTTATTTTCACACAATTTACTCATTCCTTTACATTATTGCCACACAAATTACATTTTTATGTATTTTATATCCATTAACACAAACTTATAATTGTAGATTTATGTAGCTGACTTTCAAAACAAGAGAAAAATAGTCAACAACAAAACAAACATAATGTCTTCTATTTAAATATATTATTTTTAATTGGCAAATCATAAATGTATTACATTTATGAAGTACAAAGTGATGTTTTTATATATAAAAATCAATGTGAAGTGATTACATCAAGCTAATTAATATATCCATCAGCTCACTTACTTGGCATTTTTATGGTAGTACACTTGAAATTCACTCTCAGTTATTTTGAAATATATATTTATGACTATAGTCACTGGCTGTGAAAGAGACCTCAAAACTTATTCCTTTGTAACCTGATAAACTTCCTTTCTTAATTAACATTATTATTAGAAAAATATTAGGTTGACAAAAATTGGGCAGATAATATATACAATTTCTATATGTTCCTTCCTCTCCTGGTTTTCCCTATTATTAACATCTTGCATTAGTGTGGTATATTTGTTACAATTCTTGAAACCATATTGATTCATTATTATTAACTAAAGTCCTTAGTTTTCATTAAAATTTACTCTGTCATTGTACTGTTCTATGGGTTTTGGCAAATACATAAAGTCATGTATCCACTATTATAGTATTATAGAAATATAGTTTCACCACCATGAACATCCCCCATGTTCCACCTAGTCATCCCTCTCTCCTTCCTTCTAAACCTTGGTAACCACTGGCCTTTTTACTCTGTCTATATTTTTAGAATGCTATAGATTTGAAATCATACAGTGTAGCCTTTTCAGACTGACTTCTTTTTTTCTTTTTCTTTTTGAGTGGAGTCTCACTCTGTCGCCCAGACTGGAGTGCAGTGGCCGCTCCCGGCCACCGCAACCTCGACCTGCTGGGCTCCGGCGGTCCTTCCGCCTCAGCCTTCCCAGTAGCCAGAATTACAGGCATGTGCTACCATGCCCGGCTGATTTTTTGATTTATTGTAGCGATGAGGTCTCGCTGCCCAGGCAGGTCTCAAACCCACAGGCTCAGGCAATCCACTCACCTCAGCCTCCCAAAGGCATGGGATTACAGGCTGAGCCACCGAGCCCAGCTAAGACTGACTTCTTAACTTTGCATTTAAGATCTTGACATGCCACTTTATGGTTAGATGACATTTTTTTTAGTAACTGGATAACATTCCATTGTATAAATATACTTCAATTTACCCATTCACCTATTGAAGGACATCTTGATTACTTCTAGTTTGGGGCAATTATTAATAAAACTACTATAAACATTCATGTGAAGATTTTTGTGTAGGCATAAGTTTCCAAATAATTTGGGTAAATATCTAGGAGCATGATTGTTGCATTATATGCTGTGACTATGTTTTGTAAGAAACTGAAAAACTGTCGTCCAAAGTGGTTGTATCATTTTGCATTTTCACCAACAATAAATAAGGGTTTCTGTTGCTCCACATCTTTGTTATCACTTGTTATCATCAGTCTTTGTATTGTAGCCATGTATATCAGTTATACATGTATATATTGTAGCCATGTATATAGGAGTATCTCATAGTTATTTTAATTTAAAATTTCCTAATGACATACAATGGTGAGCATCTTTTCATACATTTATCTGTCTTCCATGTATCTTCTTTGGTGAAATGTATGTTTAGAACTTTTGTATCCTTTTATCATTGGGGTTATTGTGTTCTTATTGTTGACTTTCGAGTGTTATTTGCGTATTTTGAATACAAGTATTTCATTAAAAATGTATTTTTTTCAAATATTTCATCACAGTCTGTGACTTGTCTTTTTAACTCCCCTAGCAGTGTCTTTTGCAGGACAGATAATTTTAACTTTGACAAAGATCAACTTATTTTTTTTCTGTCATGCATGTACTGTGCTTTTGGTGTTCTAATTGAAAAGTTATTACAAACCCAAGAACACCTAGACTTTATCCTTTGTTATAAAAAATTGAAGTTTTACATTTTAAATTAGAGACTATGATCCATTTGGATTTAATTTGTGTGAAAGGTACACGGTTTGGTTTTTTGTTGTTGTTGTTATTGTTGTTTTTGCATGTGTATATCCACTTGTTCCTATACCATTTGTTAAAAAGACTATCCTTTCTCCACTGTCAAAAGCCTTTGTTCTTTGTCAAAGAGAAGTTCACTGTGTTTGCATGCACCTGTTTCTGGGCTTTTTATTCTATTCTCTTGGTCTGTCTGTCTACCATTTATGTAATACAATACTACTTTAATTACTATAGCTTTAAGGTAAATCTTGAAACTGGATAACCAATTTTGTTCTTCTTCATTTGAGGGACCCAAGAGACTCAAAAAAGCTATACTTACTGTAAAAAAAAAGGCGTTCATTGTATTTTATATATCCCTGCCTCACGTTCACTATATTTTATGAATTCTTAGTATTTTAAATCCTACCTCAGACCCCGTAGGACTAGGCATATTCCTTTGCCTGGTAGTGACCATGATTGTAAAGTTATACAATGCTTTAAGCAGTATGTGCTTTAAGCAGTATGTGTACTTAGAACTCTTGTTAAGCTCTGTTCCTCCCAATTGCCATGCTGACTTCTGCTTCTGCAATGGGATGTAAATGTTGAGCAAACAAGCCCCTCCTGAACATTCCTTTGTTTAAATCAGCAGACTTGGTGGCGCTAGCCACCCTCTCGGTGGGCTCTGCTGGGCTCTGCAAACCTCCTGCCTGCTTGCTCAAGTTAATTTACACACAGTGCTTACCTGACATTCCACTCTGCCCGTTTAGCAGTTCCCCATCAATCACAGGTAGCTGAGTTAGAGCCTGCGCAGACCAGAAAATAAAACCTACCAAACCCAAGTGCCCCCATACCCATTAGGAGAAATTACCCAATCATGTAAAAACAAGTTTAAAGTTCTTTCCCCTTCCTCTGTAATTGTGGATAAAAGCTGCTTGCTGTAATGAATCAGGGCTCTCGTCCCTGAAGTCGCTGTATCAGGTTCAAATATGAGCCCAGACTCGAGCCTGAATAAAGACCCTCGTGTGTTTGCATCGGAGCTAGCTCTTTGTGGTCTCTCGGATTTAAAATCTTCAGTTTAACACATTACTGTGTTGTCTTTTTTGTGTTTTTTACCTTGCCATATAAACTTTAGAGTCATTATGTCAATATCCACATATACCTTACTAGATTTTTATTGGCATTACATCGAATCTATAGATCTAATCAAGAATGGCTGACATTTTAACTGTATTGAACTTTCCTACTTGCAACCATAGATTCATCCTTTATTTAAATATTCATGAATTTCTTTAATCAGAATTCTTTAGCTTTTCCATATAAATCTTATACAAGTCCTATTTATACCTAAGTATTTTGCTTTGTTTTGTTTTGATTAATTTTTCTGGTACTGATATGATTAGTATTGTATGTTTTTAATTTCAAATACAATTCATTGCTGATATATATACAAAAGCAATTAACTTTTGTATATTAACCTTGTATCCTAAAACCATTTGAAATTTTCAAACTTCTCCTTTGTTCTCTGTAACCTTCAGAGCTCTGGCATATGCCAAGCCCCATCCAGGCACTACAACAGACAAGACAAAAACCAGTCCTGTGGGTAGCACCTGGAGAAACTGTACATTGATGTTCATTATAACTCTTTTCATCTCTAGGAAGAATCTGGGATTTGTTTTATGTTTATTGGTTTTTCCCCCCACTCACTGCACTGCCAAAGGGAGGAGCTGTGGTAAGTGCCCACACACTAGATCAAACCACCATCTGTGTCTTCTATGCCCCCAGGGGTCTAGCATGTGACAGGTCCCATCTGCATTCCAAGATAAGCAAGATAAAAGCCAGACTCTCAGGCAACACCTAGAAAGGTTAGATTACTGGATATGCCATCCAACTCTTATCCTTCCCAGGAAGAAGCTGGGAACTGGGTTTTTCTTTTGGCTCATTTGCTCTGTGATAAATCTAGGGGAGGAGCTGTGACAAGTGTCTGCATAGTAGTTCAAATCATGTTCTTTATTCTTAGTAATTCCAAAGCACTTAGAATATGTTGGGTCACATTAATGCTGCAAGACAAGTGATACAGAAGTCAGTCCCTCAGGCAGTATGTAGAAATGTTGGGATGTTGAATGCGCGATCCAATTATTTTCTTCTTCAGGAAAACATTGGGATCTGGTGGTTTCCTCCCAATTGTGTGATGCTGTCCCAGGAGATGGGATTATGTTGGTTTTTTTTTTTTTTTTTGAGTTGGATTTTCACTCTGTCGCCCAGACTGGAGTGCAGTGGCCACTCCCGGCCACTGCAGCCTCGACCTGCTGGGCTCCGGCGATCCTTCCACCTCAGCCTTCCATTTAGCTGGAACTACAGGCGCGTGCTACCACGTCCGGCTGATTTTTTGATTTATTGTAGAGATGAGGTCTCGCCTGCCCAGGCGGGTCTCCAACCCACGGGCTCAGGCAATCCACTTACCTCAGCCTCCCAAAGGCACGGGATTACAGGCTGAGCCACCGAGCCCAGCGGGATTATGTTTAAAGCATTTACTTAATTTTGCTATTGGTTTTGATGAGGCTAGTTTCACATTCATCTGAGGTACTAGAGCCTCTCAGTTGGTTTCTGTATTTCTTATAAAGGGAAATAATCTATATATTGTTGTTAAATCAGTGCAGAGGAAAGAGAATTCAGGGCTTCTCATTCTGCCATCTTGCTGTCATTATATCTCCATGTGAAATCCACTTTCTTTCAATTGACATTAAAAGTCTTCTACAATCTGGGACCAACCTAACTTTGCCACTCACAAACACAAACCCTCCCATTTTAGGCAATAAAGTCTATTTATTTATTCACTGACCTCAAACACACATTTCACCTTCTTTTCTTAATTTTTTTACAAGTTTTTTTATTTTAAAGATGTGGGGTACAATTCAGGATTAGGCATAAAAATGGTCATTGTACAAGTAAAGTTTGGGTCTCCCATTGATCCCCACTTTACCTGGTTTGAGATCAGTTACCTTTATTAATGTTATGTGCTCCCCCCCAGTAGTGTCGTGCTACTGCCAATCCCTTTCTTACAGTAATACAGTAAATATTCAGGGTCCGCTTATGAATGAGAACATGTGGTACTCAGTTCTTTGTTTCTGTGATAGATCACTGAGTATTATAAACTGTAAACCAATCCAAGTTGCTGCAAAGTCCATATGCTTGTCCTTCATTATGGCTTCACGATATTCCATCATGTATATGTACCACATTGTTTAAACCAGTCCAGTTTCAACGCACAGGGCAGTTGGTTCCATGTTTTTGCTATTGTGAACAGTGCTGCAACAAGCATGTGTGTGCAGGTGTCTTTTTGGCAGAATTATTTGAATTCCCCATTACACTGAAAAGCTTCTGCAAAGCAAAAGAAACCATCAAGAGAACAAAGAGAAAGCCTATGGTATGGGGAAAAAATATTTGCCAACTATATACCTGAAAAAGGCCTAATATGCAGGATCTACAAGGAACTCAAAGGTGCCAAAAAGAAAAAAAGCAAACATCCCTATTAAAAATTGGGCAAAGGATATGAATAGACACTTCTCAAAAGAAGACATAAGAGCAGCCAAGAGACACATGAAAAAGTGCTCAGCCTCACTAATCAGAGTGATGCAAATCAAAACCACAATGAGATACTACCTAACTCCAGTAAGAAAGGCCATCGTTAATAAAACAAAAACAGCAGATCCTGGCAAGGATGTGGAGAAAAGGGAATGCCTCTACACTGTTAGTAGGCATGCAAACTAGTTCAACCTCTATGAAAAACAGTGTGGTGATTTCTAAAAGAACTAGAAATTGACCTTCCTTATGGTCCAGCAACCCCCTACTGGAAATATATCCAGAGGAACATTTCACTTTATCTCTTTTGCTTTTCACGTGTGAATTGCCTTCTCCAGAATGTTATTATTCCTTCTACTACTCTATCCAAATTATACTTATATTTAATATTCCAGCTATGCCATTAAGCTCTGCTTAAATAATGTAGCTTAAAATAATCTCTCCCTTTTGTGGAAGCTTGTCGTTTCTATACTTTACTGGCAATTCATACTTTCTTTTGAAATTATATGCTGAGGCAAACCCTTGGGTTCCCTCCCACTGTGGGAGCTTTTCTGTCCTCTCAATAAATTCTGCTTTCTCATAAAAAAGAAAGAAATTATATTTTGAGTATTTAACATTGTTAAACCTTTATATTTCAAGTTTTGTCTCTCCAACTAGATTGCAGGATTCCTGAGACCAAGAGGTCATAATCTTTTTTGGAAAATGGAAACTAGAAGAAACAATCTACTCAACAACTAGTCTATATAAAGGTGATTTACTTGTCATATGTACACAGATGCTTCTGATTGGTTTTGAATCTCAGACCAATATATGGTTACAGAACAGAAAGACAATTCCTGACTTATCTTAGGGGAAAATTCAAGTGGTTTAGAGACACCCTAGATATTCTGGAGCCTGTCCCTAAAAACATTTAACAGCAGGAATGTCTCCCAGTATGCCGACAAGAAAAGGGAAAAATATGCATTTGCTCAGTATGCTTTCTAACACATAGGTTCTCTTATAAATAGCAAATCCTGCTTTCCTGATATATGACTTTAAAAGTCATCTCCCTTTTTACTATCAGTGGATGAAAATAAAATTTTTCACTTCATTGAATATTTAGCTCTAAGCGATCAAAAGGCATAAGAAAGAAAATAACTTGTGCCAGAAATATTATGGGTCTTGTGAAGAATGTGATCTGCCCATTTAAAAGCCCATGATTTGGACAAGTCTTAGATTAGTTGGAGAGGGCAACTATTTTTTTTTTTTATTATCTAAAGAAGCGAATAGGGACACCTAATCCTTAATTATTTTCTTACTTATAATTGACAGCATCTCGGTTCAGTGGGGAAAACACCAAAATGTACTTTTAAAAGGGATTACTTAATCTTGTTTGTCTTTTAGAAAGATCAATCTGTTAACTTCCTGTTTATAGAAGAAAATGAGACTGCTGCATTTTGATGAGAAGAAAAAGGAGATAAGAGTAAAGGTTAGTCATAGCAAAGTAATAACAATTCAAAATAACACTCCAGGATTATAACAAAAAAGACATTTAATGACTATATTAATTGTCTATTGTTGTGTAACAAATTACCACTTAATTATCAGGTTAAACCAACACCTATTTATTATATAACTGCTCTGTGGGTCAGAACTCCAGGCATACTGTATCTGGGTTTTCTACTCAGAATCTCATAAGGCAGAAATCAAGGTGTTGACCAAGGCTATAATTTTATCTAAGCCTCAGAGTTTTTCCCCCAAAAAGCCAAAGAATTTTATAGCTGGACAAAAGCCCAACAAGCATGATGATACAGCTTGTGAGTGACATTTTTAGAATTAGAACAAGGGTGTCCTAACTCTGACCACAGCTCTTGCCATTATGCAATATGCCACAATAATTAGTGGTATTAAGGTAGACTCATAAACTCCTGTAGCTTTACATTAAAAGGAACATTAGATAAAAATCTCTTTCACAAGATATGGAACAAAAAAAAGAATAGGGCATTATTTCCCAAATAATTGAGAATTATGTTTGTGATGTCTAACACATGGGCAGTACTCCAGCAGTAGGCTAAGAAAGATCACAGCATTCTTCCTATTAAATTCAAGCTTTTCACACAAACTTATAAGCATATATTGGTCTGATAGGCATCAAGTTTAGATGTTTAATACAGAAAAAAACCCTGATGCTGAAAATCAAGCCAATGCAACCAGTATAGATTTGTGAATCTCTTTGGAAACTATCTTATATAGTTATTCCCTTTCTGCTCTTATCCAGAATGACATTATCTTCAGAGCCCTCCTTCCCTTTTATTGTCCCCTAGTGCGCTAGATTTTCTATAACAGCAACCAATCAGGGTACATAGTATCAAGTTTTACTCTTATCACTCTTCTCATCAAATTGCACCAGTTCAATTCTCTTCTAAAAAGACAAAGTAAACCAGAGAGATCTTTCTAAAAGGCATATCAGATCAGGCAATCCCATTTGCTAATACATTTTGGTATTCGATCCCATTGAATCCAGGTGTTATCAACTATGAGTGAGAAAATAATTAAGAATTAGGCCTCACTATAAGCTTTTTTAGGTCATAGCACTAAAATAATAGCCCACTCCTAATCAAGACTTGTCCCAGTGAAAGGTTTTTAAATTGGCAAATCACATTCTTGGTAAGTCCTATAACATTTCTAGCACAAGCTATTTTCCTTCCTGTGAAGTTTTAGAATCTTTCCTAATTTTAAAATTAAAAATTATTTTTAAAATTATAAGTAATTGATTTTATATTCCATTCAACCCAGACTAATTTTCCTAAAATCACTATTACTTATTACTAATAAATGTATCATTTATACTTCTAAAACTGTGCTCTTTGATAAAAATATAAGTTTGAGTCAATGAAACAAATCATCAAAATGACACATATCAAAAGTAATGGCCTTTTCTCTATCACCACTACCAAGATTTGGTTGTTCTTTCTTAGTCTCAGCTGGATTTGGAGTAATAAATATAAAGTTTGATAATATAAAGTTAATAATTTAAAAGTTATAAACTAAAGATCTGGACTTATCTGGAGAAATTTAGGTACTGAAGAAAATTAAGAGTATACTTCTTTAAAAACTCTTATTTTCCAAGAAATAACTTGGCAGAAAGATTGTAGAGATTCACTCTTGAAGGTCAACCTATAGAAGCCCTGAGTCTGTTTAAGACTATTGTGTCCATGTTTCCAATTGCATCTTAATATATTTTCACTAAGTATAAAAACGTCTCTCAGTATTCAGAATTTGAAAATAAACAAAATGCTTAATGTGTACTTAGTGTCCTTCACATATATTGAATGAGAAAGAAAGTGCTACACATCAGGTAACATCTTAAAATGTTCGATTTCTGTTGTCATTTCCTAATGGAAATTACTTGCTTTATTATTCAATTTCTAATTAGTAAATACTTAGTTATTAGCACTGAACAAATACAAAATGTTAGGTTAAATTCCTACCCTTAAGAAGATATATATTATATACAATATATGTGTAATATATGAATGACATATAATGGGTCCAAGTATTTTTGATTTGTCAAACCTGAGGTAGGGCCTCTGCTCTGTGAGTGGGAGTCGGGTGGCAGAAGGGAGCTTCTGATTTCATGGCTGCGCATTACCATAATTTTCCCTTCGATACTAAGAGTTGAAGAAAACGAGAAATGCTTATTCTTCCAGTGTCTTATGCCTTGATTGGGAGCTGGGGGAAAAGGAAGTCCCATCTTCACAGTCACACTAGCCCCAAAAGAACCTTCATTACCCTGAACTGGTTGAGAGGAAGAATATAATGGGTCATGAATCAAGTACTGTATCCCAAACTCTCACTGTTCTTATGATCTAGTAGATTTACTCGTATAAATGTTTCTTCATTTGCTCTGCACACTTTAGTTATATGTAAGAATTTTAAACTTTCCTTTCTCACAATTTTCACTAGCTGTGGTTGTTTCTCTAAGGAATGAGCCTGTAGAACTCTTTACATTTTCCCTCCCCCATAATGTTTTGTATAGTATCATAAAATAATTTTAGTTATAATTTTCACAATTCTGGATATGCATTCACTTAAATAAATGAAATTATTTATTAATACAATATGAAAGCAGATATTCACCTACATCAATAACTTACAATGTACATTTTTAATTCAGTCATACCAGATAACCTTACTTCAGAGTTTGACTTTTGAATATATTTAATATATTGCCTCAAGAGGCATTTTTATTTTTAGTTCAGTCAGTCATAAATACAGGCAAGTTTGGAAAAGATGGCAATCAAATCCCTTGCAATAGTCTCTAACTCTGAAGTCTACCATAAAAGCCTTAATATAATCAATGCAATCCCAGCCCAAAACTGGAAAAAATATTATGTGGATACTGACAAACTGTTTTTAAAGCTCACATAAAGAAACAAAAGACAAAGATTAGCTAACATAACATTGAAAAGGAAGAGCAAACTTGGAGCACTGACACTATCTGACTGCAAGTCTTACTATAAAGCTACAGTAATAAATACATTGTAGCACTGGTGCAAGAATAGACATGTAGATGAATAGAACAGAATAGAAAGCACAAAAATAGACTCACGCAAATACAGTCAACTTCTCTTTGACAAAGGAGTAAAGGCAATACAATGGAAAAAAGAGAATATATATTTTTAACTGTTCTGGAACAATTAGACAACCACATGCAAAATATTAAATCTAGAGACATACCTCACATCCTTCACAAAAATTAACACAAAATGGATCAGAGACCTAAATGTAAAATGTAAATCTACAAAACTTCTAGAAGATAACCTAGAAGAAAACCTAGATGACCTTGAGTATGGTGATGACTATTTAGATACAATACCAAAGGCACAATCTATGAAATAAATACTTGATAAATTGGACTTTGTTACATTTTTAAACTTCTGTTTTGTGAAAGACAATTTCAAGAGAATGAAAAGACAAGTCACAGACTGGGAGAACATATTTTCAAAACACATATATGATGAAATATCTGTTATCCAAAATGTGCAAAGAATTCTTAAAACTCAACAATAAGACAACAAATAACCCTCATTTTAATAAGTGCCATTTTAACAGAGGGTTCCATTTATGGAAGCAAATTCCATATCTTGGCAGAATATCCATAGTAGTGAGGCTTTACAGATTTCAAAGTTTCAAAGAAAAAAAAGAAACTCCATTAAATAAACAAACAAAAAACAAGTGTAGAAACCGGTTAGTTGATTTTTATGATGGTGCCCAAACAATTCAATGCAGATAGAAAATTCTTCTGAACAAATGAAAATTCTTCTATGTGATAACTGAATATTTATATGCAAAATACTAACATCATACCATAGATAAAAAATTAACTCACAATGAATCAGAGACCTAAGTATATGAGCTAAGACTATAGAAGTGTTAAAAGAAAACTTATCAGTAAACTATTTTGACCTTAGATAAAGCCATAGTTTATATATACATGGCACCAAAAGCATAAGTGACAAAAAAATAGACAAACTGGGCTTCATGAAAATGATAAAAACCTTTTGTGCTTCAAAACACTATTAGGAATGTGAAATATATTGTAGTGCTGCAATAAGCACGTGTGTGCAGGTATCTTTTTTGTAGAGCGATTTAAGTTCCTCCAGGTATATTCCCAGAAGAGAGACTGCTGGGTCATATGGAAGTTCAATTTCTAGTTCTTTTAGGGTTTGCCACACTATTTTCCATAGAGGTTGAACCAGTTTGCATACTCACCAATTGTGTAGAAGTGTTCCCTTTTCTCCACATCTTTGCCAATATCTGTTGTGTTTTCTTTTATTAAAGATGGTCATTCTTACTAGAGTTAGTTGGTATCTCAATGTGCTTTAGATTTGCATTTCTCTGATGATTAATGAGGCTGAACATTTTTTCATGTATCTGTTGGCTACTCATATGTCAGAGAAGTGTCTATTCATGCCTTTTGCCCACTTTTTAATGAAACCAATCATGCTGCTGATTGAAACTGGGCTGGATTTTTAAAATGGGGTACATATACACGATGGAATACTACACAGCCATAAAAAAGAACAAAATTATGAACTTCATAGCAATTTGGATGGATTTAGAGTTTATAATACTCAGTGATTTATCACAGAAACAAAGAACTGAATACTATATGTTCTCACTCATAAGTAGACCCTGAACATTTACCACAATACTCTAAGAAAGAGATTATTAGCAGCCAAACACTGCTGGGAGTGGGGCACATAACATTAATAAGGGTATCTGATCTTAAACCCTAACCCTCATACTAATCACAGAAATACATCTGAACAAGGTCAAAATGTCCCCTGAAGCAAGCTTGATACAAATGACTGAAAATAATTAAGCACTGAAGAGACTGGTCTTTGAAGCAATCTAGTAAAACCAAGCTGCTCTTCCTCTGACTGTATTTTCTTCCCCCTCTTCATGATTGTT
This sequence comes from Carlito syrichta, assembly GCF_000164805.1. NCBI lineage: Eukaryota > Metazoa > Chordata > Mammalia > Primates > Tarsiidae > Carlito > Carlito syrichta. Next base: position 45,741 of record NW_007252172.1, on the reverse strand, counting down.
TTCCTTTATTCTCTCACCAAATCCAAAGGTCTCCCCTTTCTTTGTTGCATACTCATTATGCTGATAACTGACTCAAACATTTCCTTTTAAAGTTCACTGACCCACCATGTGCATGCATGCACCACTGACCTGAGAAACAGCCTAACGACCCCATTCATGCATAGCCACAACACTGTCACCACAAACTCTCCTAGCCTAAACCACTGACAAACTTGCAAATGTCAGTAGCATGAATTATACCTGGAGAAACCACTTGGAGACTACATTACCACATTCATGTAGAATCAAGACCAATGCACTCCACCAACAGAAACCCCAAGTCACATTCAGACAAATAAGTTCTTTCCTAAAAAACCTACTCTGTAAAATTGGAAGTGGCAACATTTTTACCAGTTGCATAAAAATTAAGGTAGAGAACACATAAAATAAGAAAAAGCAAGGAAACATGATACCTACAAAGGAAAACAATATTTCATCAATAGGGAAGTATAAGAAAATATATGAAATGCCAGAAAAAAATTAAAACAATAAATCTCTAAGATATATCATTGAGATACAAGAGAATACACATAGACAACTGAAAAATATGAGGAAAACAATTCATGATTTTAATAAAAATTCAGCATATAAATAAATATTATAAAACTAACCAAACAGAACTCCTAGAGCTAAAGAATTCAATGAATTAAAAACAACTGAAATCTTCAACAAGAGAAAAATCCTACAGGACTTATGGAACAATACTAAGTGAAAAATTATTTATATAATAAGCATTCCAGAAGGAGAAAGAAAGGGAAACCTGAAGAAAATACATTTAATGAAAAATAGCAAAAATTTTCCAAGTCTTGGGAGAGAGATGGACATCCAGGTACAGGAAGCTTAAAGAACCTTAAATGGATTCACCCCAAATTAGGTTTCCCTAAGGTACATTGTAGTCTAACTGTCAAAAGTCAAAGACAAAGAACGAATTCTAAAAGGAGCAAGAGAAAAGCATCAAGTTACACATAAGAAGATCCTCATTAGACTAACAGTGAATTTCTCAGCATAAACCTGAAACATTAGAAGATGGGATGATAAAGAAAACAAAAACAAAAACAAAACAACACCCCTCCCCACTCAGCAAAGCTACCCTTCAGAAATAAAGGAAGCCGGGTTCGGTGGCTCAGCCTGTAATCCCACGCCTTTGGGAGACTGAGGTGAGTGGATTGCTTGAGCCCACGGGTTCGAGACCCGCCTGGGCAGCAAGACCTCATCTCTACAATAAATCAAAAAATCAGCCGGGCATGGTAGCACATGCCTGTAATTCCAGCTACTTGGAAGGCTGAGGCGGAAGGATCGCCGGAGCCCAGCAGGTCGAGGCTGCGGTGGCTGGGAGCAGCCACTGCACTCCAGTCTGGGCAACAGAGTGAGACTCCAACTCAAAAAAAAAAAACAGAAATAAAGGAAAAACACAGTCTTTCATAGACAAAACCAAATAAATTCATCACCACTAGATTAACCTTACAAAAAATGTTCAAGTAAGTCTTACATATTGAAGTGAAATGATCATAGCTACCAACATGAAAACATGAGAAATTATAAAACTCACTGGTAAAACTGATGCACAAGCCTGGCTCGGTGGCTCAGCCTATAATCCCGCGCCTTTGGGAGGCTGAGGTGAGTGGATTACCTGAGCCCGTGGGTTTGAGACCCACCTGGGCAGTGAGACCTCATCTCTACAATAAATCAAAAAATCAGCCGGGCATGGGAGCACATGCCTGTATTTCTGGCTACTTGGAAGGCTGAGGCAGAAGGATCACCGGAACCCAGCAGGTCGAGGCTGTGGTGGCCGGGAGCAGCCACTGCACTCCAGTCTGACCGACAGAGTGAGACACCAACTCAAAAAAAACCGAAAAAACAACTGATGCACAAAGGAGAAAGAGCAGGGAATCAAGTTTAATCACTACAGAAAGCCACCAAACTACAAAAATAAACAATAAGAAATATATAGGGAAATATAAAAAATAGCCAGAAAACAACTAATAAAATGACAGGAGTAAGTCCTTGCCTATCAATAATAACCATGAATATAAATGGATTAAAGATTAAATTCCCCATTTAAAAGACTGGCTAAATGGATTTAAAAAAACCCCAAAAATCCAAGACCCAACTCTATACTACCTATAAGAAACTCACCATACATGTAAAGACACTTTAGGCTGAAAATTAAGAAATGAAAAAAATATTCCAAGCAAACAGAAACTAAAATCAAGTAGGAGTAGTTAAATATGTTAGACAAAACAGACTTCATGTCAAAAGCTGTAAAAAATAAAAAGACAAAGAAACACATTATATTATATTAAAGGGATCAATTCAGTAGGATAACATAGCAATTGAAAATAAATATTTACCCAACACTGGAGCACTCAGATATGTAAAGCAAATATTGTTAGATTATAAGGAGAGATGAACCCCAAGACAATAATAGTAGAGGACTTCCTTTCACTGTTAGCATTTGACAGGCCATCTACAACAAAAATCAACAATACATATCAGATTTAAATTGTGCCTGAAAACAAATGGACCTAAAGCACATTTATAGACTATTTCACCCAATGGCTGCTGAATGCACAGTCTTTTCATCAGCAAATAAAAGATTATCCAATATAGTCCATATGATATGCCACAAAACAAATCTAAAAAAAATCTAAAAAAATAAATTTTATCAATTATCTTATCTGGCCAAAACATCAATAACAAGAGGAACATTTAAAACTACACAAATACAGAGAAATTAAACAACATGTATGTAAATGACCAATGAGTTAAAGAAGAATTAAGAGTAAAATCTAAAAATTCCTAGAAACAAATTAAAATCAGTAATCAACATACCAAAACCTTAATGCAGCCAAAGCAGTATGAAGAGACAAGTTTATACCAATAAATGCATACACCAAAAAAGTAAAAATATTTCAAAATAACCTAATAATGTACCTCAAATAATGAGTAAAGCAAAAACAAACTAGTAGGAAAAAAATAAAGATCAGAGAAGAAAATTAACATTGAGACAAAAATATAAAAGAATATCAAAACAAAAAGTTGCTTTTCTGCAAAGATAAACAAAATTGACAAACCTTTAGATAGACTAAAAGAAAAATACAGAGAAGACCCAAATAAAATTAGAAACAAAAACAGCCACATCACAATGGATACCATAGAAATACAAAGAATCATTAGATACTATTATGAACAACTATAAATTCAAAAATTTAGAGGAAATAAATAAATTCTTGGACAGATACAACCTACAAAGAGATAGAAATAGAAAACCTAAATAGACCAATAACAAGAGTAGCAAGAGTGTACTAACAGTACTACCAGCAATAAAAAGTCTCCCAACAAAAGATTCCAGAACCAGAAGGCTTCAATGCTGATATCTACTGAACGTTTAAAGAATAATTAATACTAATTCTTCTCAAACTATTCTAAAATATTGAAGCACTGCAATTCTTCTTAACTCATACAATTCCAACATAGTTCTAATATCAAATCTAGACAAGAACACACACAAACACACACAAACACAAAATTACAGACCAGTATCCTCAATGATCATAAACATAGAAATCCTCAACAGAATACTAACAGACGGAATCCAACGTCATATCCAAAAGAGAATTCACCATTATAAAAGTAGTTTATCCCAGGAATGTAAAGATGATTCAACATACACAAATTTAAAAGGACACATCACATTAAATAAATGGAGTAGAAAAATCTTATTATCATTTCCTTAGAAGCAGAAAAAGCATTTGATAAAATTTAATATTCCTTCATAATAAAAAAAACCCTCAATAAATTAGGCATAGAAAGAAAGTACCTCAACATAATGAAGATCATATATGACAAACTCACAGCTAGCCTCCTACTGAATAGGTAGTGCTGAAATGTTCTCCCCTAAGAATCTGAAAAAGACAAGAATGTCCTCTCTCACTGCTCTTATTCACTATAGTACTGGAAATCCTATCCAGAGCAATTAGACAAGATAAAGAAATAAAGAACATTCATATTGGAAAAGAGAAAGTAAAATTATCCCTCCTTGCAGATGACATACTCTTACATATACACAAATGAAGACTGTATCAAATAACTCGTAGAATTGTTAAATTAATTCAATAAATTTGGAGGACACAAAATTAATATACAAAATTCATGAACATGAAGAACATATTAGCTAAAAAAGGAAACGAAGAAGTTTATCTCATTTACAATAGTTGCACAAAAAGTAAAATACCTAGGAATAATTTTAATCAAGGAGGTGAAAGACATCTAAAAGAAAACTATAAAATAATGATTAAAGTATGTGAAGACATAAAGACAAATGGAAAGAAATCCCCTGCTCGTGGATTAATTAAAAGTTAATATTGTTGAAATAAAAATAGTACCCAAAGCAATGTACAGACTCAATGCAATCCTTATCAAAATACCAATGACAATCTTCACAATAAGAAAAAAAAAATCCTAAAATATGTTTGAAACCACAAAAGCTTCTGAAGAGCCAAAGTAATCCCTTGCTAAAAGAATAAAGATGGCCGGACTCGGTGGCTCAGCCTGTAATCCCGCGCCTTTGGGAGATTGAGGTGAGTGGATTGCCTGAGCCCGAGGGTTCGAGACCCGCCTGGGCAGGCGAGACCTAATCTCTGCAATAAATCAAAAAATTAGCTGGGCGTGGTAGTGCGCGCCTGTAATTCCAGCTACTCGGAAGGCTGAGGTGGCAGGATCGCTGGAGCCCGGCAGGTCGAGGCTGTGGTGGCCGGGAGCGGCCACTGCACTCCAGTCTGGGCGACAGAATGAGACTCCAACTCAAAAAAAAAAAAAAAAGAATAAAGATGAAGGCATCACACTACTAGATCTCAAAATACATTACAGATCTGTAAGTAGATAAAACATTATGTTACTGGCACACAAAACAGAAACATAGATCAATGGTACAGAATAGAGAGAACCTAGAAATTAATTCACATATCTACGGGCAACTGATTTTTTACAAAGTCTCCAAGAACATCACTGGGGAAAGGAAATTTATCTCTTCAATAAATGATGCTGGGAAAACTGAAGATACACATGTAAAAGAAGGAAACTATACCTCCACCACTCACCCTACAGAAAAAAACTCAAAATGGGTAAAAAGCCTAAACATATCATCCAAAACTATAAATCTTTAAGAAGAAAGCATAGAGAAACTGACTTAGGACATTAGTCTGTGAAAATATTTTATGAATATGAACTAAAAAACACAGGCAAAATATAAAAAAGAAACAAATAAAATTATATCAACTTAAAACGCTTCTGAAAAGCAAACAACAGAGTGAAAAGAAAACCTACAGAATGGGGAAAATATTTGCAAACTACTCATTCAACATTGGATTAATATGCAGAATATACAAGGAACTGAAACATCTCAACAGCAAAAAATTAACAATCATTTTACAATGGGCACATGATCTGAACAGACTTTTCTCAAAACAAGATATAAAAATGGCCAATTTAGCCGGGCTCGGTGGCTCAGCCTGTAATCTCACGCGTTGGGAGGCTGAGGTTAGTGGATTGCCTGAGCATGCGGGTTTGAGACCTGCCTGGGCAACTTGGCGAGACCTCATCTCTACAATAAATAAATTTTAAAAAATCAGCCAAGCATGGTAGTGCATGCCTGTAATTCTGGGTACTCGGAAGGCTGAAGCGGAAGGATCGCTGGAGCCCAGCAGGTCGAGGCTGCAGTGACTGGGAGCGGCCACTGCACTCCAGTCTGGGTGACAGAGTGAGTCTCCAACTAAAAATAATTAATTAATTAATTAATTAAATTAAAAATGGTCAACATATGAAAAACTGCTCAAGATTACTAATTATCTGTGAAATGCAAATCCAAACAACAATGAAATAATCATGTCATTCCACTTCCGATGGTGCTTATCAAAACAAACACACAAACGAACAAAATAGCAAATGCTGATGAGGATGCACAGAAAAGGGATCTCTAATGCATTGTTGGTGGAAATGTTAACAAGTGTAGCCACTGTGGAGAACAGTATGGAGGTTCCTCAAATAACTACAAATAGAACTACTATATGATGTAGCAATTCCACTACTGGGTATATGTCCATAAAAAAGGAAATTAGTAAGCAGAATAAATCATTGTACTCCCATGTTTATTTCAGCACTAATTACAATGCCAAGATATGGAATCATCCTAGATGTCCAGCAACAGATGAATGGATAATAAGAATGTGGCATATATACACAATGGAATACTATTCAGTCATAAAAAAGAAGGAAACCCTGTTACTCTCAACAACATAGATGGAACTGCAGGTCACTGTGTTAACTAAAATAAAGTAAGAACAGAAAATTCAATACCACGTTTTCTTACTCATGTGTGGAAGCCTAAAATAAAGTTGATCCCACAGGAATAAACAGTAAAATAGAGAATACCAGATGGTAGGAAGTGTAGGATGAAGGGAAGGACATGGAGATATTTGTTAAATAACACAAAATTAAAGGTAAATAAGAAGAATAAGCTTTGGTATTCTATACCTTTGTAGGATGACTATAGCTAACAATTATATAGTATATAGCTTCAAATAGCTAGAAGAAGAATATTGAATGTTCTCAACCAACAGAAATAGTAAATATTTGAGATGATGGATATGCTAATTACACTGATTTGATCATTATTCATTGTATGTATTGAAGCATCACTACTTATCACAGGAAAATGTACAATTATTATTTGTCAATAAAAATTAATTTGTATAATTCTCTTTCATCATTCTGTCAAACCACACAATTCTCTAGCAAGATGTCTGATCAAATCACCTTTTCTCTTTGTTTGTGAAGCTTGTCCAGATGAAAGTCAGCTGAAGTGGCCATCATAGCTCTTTGTAAAATAACATGGCCAACATTAACAAAACATACAATAGATGCTGGTGAGGATGTGGAGAAAAGGGAACTCTTCTACACTGCAGGTGGGATTGCAAACAAGTTCAACTTCTTTGGAAGACACTGTGGTGATTTCTGAAAAAACTAGAAATTGACCTTCCATATGACCCAGCAATTCCTCTATTGGGAACATACTCAGAAGAACTTGAGTCATTCTACCAAAAAGATGCCTGCACATGCATGTTTGTTGCGGCTCTCTTCACAATAGAGAAAGCATGGAACCAACCATCCTATCCATCGAAGCTGGATTGAATTTTAAAAATGTGTTACATATGCACAATGGAATATTATGCAGCCATAAAGAAGGACAAACATAAGAACTTCACAGCAAGTTGGATGGATTTTATAGTCTATCATACTCAGTGATCTATCACAGAAACAAAGAACAGAGTACCGTATATTCTCACTCATAAGTGGACTTTGAACAAATATCATAATACTATAAGAAAGGAACTGGCAGTAGTGTGAAACTGCCAGGAGAGCGGGGAAGGAATTAGCAGTTGAGGGAAACTGCTAGGGGATGGAGGGGCACACCTCATCAACAAGGGTACCTGCATAATGAACATTTGAATACCTAATCCTGAATTGTACCTCACTTCTTTAAAATAAAGGGAAAAAATGAAAAAAAAAAAAACAACATGAAAGTGGAGGCTATATTTTTAATTTTTTTTGCCTGTACATAAGTCAATATATACCTAAAATTATCTATATGAATTTTCATATTTGTATATGTCAAGTATTCAATAGAAAATGATTGCATCTAAAAAACAATGAAGTCAAGAAAACTGTGCTCCCTTTTGACAGTGAAATTTGTGTTCCCTGTTATTTAAATGCCTAATTTTAAAAGGTTGAATAGAATGGAGTTTAAAAATAGAATTCTAGATGGATAAGTTAAAGAACTGAATGTTCCTAAAATATGTTTCCTCTAGTTTAGTAATAATTGATTGTGCATTAGATATATTTTAATCATTATAAGTCCTACTCTCTCTGTATTTTCTTCTTATATAATATCTTTTCCAATCCATTAGGCTCAAACCAATTCTATTAGGCACAGAGCAACTAAATGCAATTTTAATAATCTGTCTATAGCACTTGTTCTTCTGCCAATTTAAATACCCTTATAGCAGAAAAGTGAGTCTAGAAGCATTAAAAAAATAACAAAATACAATGCCTTTATGCAAGAATAGTTGGTGCTTTTTAATAAATTACTGATGCATCACATGCAAATCTGGTCTTATGAAACTATAATTATAAAATGGGTTCCAAGATTTAGAAAGCTACCTAAATAATTGCCTCATTATGTGTTCTGAACAGAGGACTGCCTTTACTAGAATCTGATTGCTTTTCATGTGGTTTAACATCCATCATGACCAAGTAGGCCATATCCCTGGGATGTAAGGCTGGTTCAACATTTGTAAAACCATAAATGTAATTAAATACATCAACAGATGTCAAAACAAAAATCACATGATTATATCATTAGATGCAGAAAAAGCTTTTGATAAAATCCAGCACCCCTTCTTGATAAAAACCCTCGAACATCTAGGAATACGGGGAACATACCTCAAAATAGTAAAAGCCATCTACGAGAAGCTCACAGCCAGCATAGTCCTAAATGGACAAAAATTGGAACCATTTCCCCTGAAAACTGGAACAAGATAAGGATGCCCACTCTCACCCTTCCTGTTCAATATGGTATTGGCTAGAGCAATCAGAGAAGAGAAGGCAATCAGGGGTATCCAAATTGGAAAAGAGGAAGTCAAGTTATCTCTCTTTGCAGATGACATGATTGTGTACCTTGAAAACTCAAGAGAATCTGTCAAAAACCTCCTTACATTGATAAAGGACACTGGCAAAGTCTCAGGATATAAAATAAATGTGCAAAAGACAATCGCATTTCTTTACACCAATAATAAACAAACAGAAACCCAAATAAAAAGTACAATTCCATTCACAATAACCACAAAAAAATGAAATACCTTGGCATCTTCCTAACCAGAGACGTGAAAGACCTTTACAATGAAAACTACAAAACTCTGCTCAAAGAAATCAAAGATGACACAAACAAGTGGAAAAATATCCCATGCTCATGGATCAGAAGAATCAACATTGTGAAGATGTCCATCCTACCTAAGGCAATCTACAGATTTAATGCAATACCCATCAAACTACCAGCAACATTCTTCTCAGACCTAGAAAACACATTTCAAGATGTACAACAAACCTCAAGCATATTAACTACAAAGAAGATCACACATAATAAAAGTGTAATGTCTAAGTGATACAGTTTCTCTGCAGTCTTGCCAACACTTGGTGTTGTCACTATTTTTTTTTTATTTCAGCCATTCTAATAAGTAATTTTACCTTACTGTGGCTTTTAATTTGCATTTCCCTAATGAATAATGATGTTGACTACCATAGCAGATTTTTTAAAAATAATTTTTACCCATAGTTAATTCATTTGACTTACTTCAGCTGTGTATATATTACCAATCACTATGATATACATGACCTATATCACTACACAATAACATGAATTAATACACAATAATGTTTTAGAAGCTTGGCTTTTATAGTCATTTTCAAAATTATTTATATCAATTTCTAGAACTACCTGTGATTAAAACTGAGTTCCATCCTAAGGGCTTTATATCTTTCTTCACCCTTCTAAAATGAATCTGCTAGTCCTGAAGTACACTTTCTATACTAAATATTTGTACAATTTTCCAAATGTATACATACAAATTCAGTACAGTGCTTAAAGTTACTATAGATAGATCCATTCTAGATTTATACATATACAGAATCTATGTTTCAGAGGTGGGAAGACAAATGTTACTAAACTTTAGTCTCTGGGATAGGTCACTCATGACATTTGTAAGTTTGTTAGGAATGAAAAGAGTCTCTGGGTCTTACAACCACACATATTGCTTTTAAATATTTGATATTCTCTTACTTTTAAGAACAAGTGACCACAAATTCTAATAAGAATTCCTGTATAATCATCTATGCAGAGCAATACCACTATAAATGTAATGATCTGACTACAGAATCCCGATCAAACTGATCACTCATTCATCATTAGAGCTACTAGTGGAATCATACAGAGGAACGAGTACTGCCCTGGGAGTCAGAAAATCTGAATTACAGTCCCATTTCTTCTGAACTGATTCACCAAATATCCATGCACCCCATTTCTTAGTCTATGCAAGTAGGGGTGAATACCAGAGCACAAATAGTTCTAAATTTTAAGCCTTGAGTTTATAAAGCTTAATTACATGTAATTCTTTCAAAGTGTTGGGCATTGCTCATTTTCAATCTGCAACAACGAAAAAGGAAATTTATAGCCAAAGCTATAGATAAATGAAAGACTTGCAGCCCTTACATCTGCCTTTTAAAAATAGATTGAGTCTACTACAATCTATGAGGAAGTAGTGGCTATGAGATTGCCCTCTTGCTTTAAAAACTGAGCTAAATATTTGAAAACAATTTTCAGATACTAGACCGTAAGTAAAACAGACTGTGTTTCTTTGGGAGAGAGAAACACAGAGGGTAAGCTATACAATCAAATCAGCATTCTATCTAGAGGCAATCCCCAGATGACAGCATAGAAAATGAGAACCCTAAGGGTCTGATACTCTCACTGAGATTAGGATATAGTATGAACTTCAGGAAATGTGAGGTGGCTAGAATTTGTGGACAGAGTTCTGGAGAGGAGAACATTATACATAAAAGGAGAACCATAAACTATATAGTGGATACCTGGTGTCTAGATGAATGCAATTCCGCACAAGTGTAGGATGAAATTCCATGAGTCCAGGGAAAGAAAAGCTGCTAAAAGAGAACAATTACCAGGGAGCTCTAAGCCAAATAATTCCCAAAGTTCACACAGTTCTGATAATATCTCGAGATGCTATGAGCCAGAATGGAGAGACTCCATTAAACACATGAAGCACTTAGTAGAGATAACAGAAGTGCCATGCCTTAGTAGTGGGAATAAACTAGCAGAAGAATAAAGACTATTGTAGACACACCATTTAATCAACTTAAAAACAAGCCTTGAAAGAACCAAACTGATCTTCAAGTAACTTAGCTGCCTTCAAAACAATGCAAAACAAAACTAAAATTAAAGCTAAAAAAAACCCCACCACCCTTTGAAGCATAAGACAAAATTCAGCAATAAACACCATAAAAATATGCAATGTACTACACTCAATATAAATTCACTAAATATGAGGAGAAACATATAATCTACAGTCAAAAGAAAAATAAACCAACAAATGAATGAATAAACAGTGGTATATTCATACCACAGAATCTTTTTTCAAGAAAAAATAGTAAATTACTAATACACATAATAGCATTCATAAATCTCAAAAGCACACTGAGCAAAAGAATCAAGAAACAAAACAGTTCATATTTAATATGACATTCTTAAAAAGGGAAAAGTAACCTAAAGTGAGAAAAAGCAGACCTTGGGACAGACATGGAATTATAAATCACAAAAAAAGAACAGGAGAAATTGGGGGGTGATTCTTGATCTTGATTGTAGTCATAGTACATGGGTATATGTGTGTGTCAAAAATCTCATCAAATTATACACTTAAAATAGATGTATTAAAATGTATCTAATTTACACATCAATAAAATTGATGTAAATAAATAGATGAAAAGACTAAGGAAGGAAGGAAGAATGGGGAGACACTGGTTAATGAGTAAAAAGTTACAACTTAATGGTGAGAATAAGTTCTGTGAGGATGGTTAGCAATAAGGTATGGTACACTTCATCAATAAGGGTATCTGATCTCAAACCAGGTGAGGCCCAAACTTTACCTGTACAATTAACATTTGTATACCTAGTCCTGAATTATACTCTATATCTTTAAGATAAAAATAAAGAAAAAAAGAAAAATAAAGAAGTAAAGTAATAGTAAGTTATTGTATATTACAAAATGACTAAAAGGAGGCTTTTGAAAGTCCCCATCACAGAGAAATAATAAATGCATGAGTTGATAATTACGCTAAATGCCTTGATTTGATATTATACAATATATATGTATCATAACATCAAATTTTATCCCATAATGTGTACCATTGCAATGTGTAATTAAGAACATTTTAAAAATTAAGGTAAAAAAAGCTTTGTGGCTAATGAAATAAATAATATCTAAAAAATCAGTTGGTGCTCTATTCTCTCTTCACATTACTTAGAATTTGTCCTGAGCAGAATAGTCCCTTATGTTATTATGCTTCTGTGTTCTATTATATTTATGTATTGAACAATGCATTCTCTTCATCTCTAGAACACAGACATAACTCAATTACAGTAAATGAAAATGTGTATAAAAAGAGTTTTTAAACAGGTAATTCTGAGTTTATTGAATGCCTGAAATAATTTTGGTGAATTTGTCAGTTTATTCCAATAAGACTCACTGTCATAATTTTCCTGCCATCTCACCATACCTGATATCCTTTCTACTGACTCAGGTGCTCAAATGCGGAATTGGTTCATCAGCAAATAAATTCAACTGGTTAGAAAAGTAAAACTCTATTATTAACAGATAAAAAATGATTGACCCAAACCATTGCCAGCAGGAAGAATATAATAATAATTAATCTAGATAGTCTAACAACTCTCTGAAAATAACATTTAAAATGTACATGCTCACCAATTTGTTTTGGGGTTCAATATTTTAAAATATCCTACTAGACATCGTAAATTCTATCTTTGTGTGCAATTTTCTGCTAAATGTTATTTTGCATTTTAACACACAAATACGTCCTTATAATCGCAATTTTTCTATGATATTACAACTAAAATAAAATCTAGCTTCAGTACTTTAAGAAAAATTCAAACTCCATAAAATGCTGAATTTGTGCCAATTCCAAATACAATATTCTTGAGATAAAATTATTTTTGCTTCATGATCGTAATGGAAAGAAAGCTGTCTTTTCTCATTGTATTTTCATTGAATTGTTTGAACAAATAGTAATGCCCATGATAAAAAGCTTAATCATTAAGTATAGAAAATGTATAGGGGCCTGCCGAGGCGGCCGCCTCTACAATGCCGCTGTTGGTGGAGGGGCGGTGAGTGTGGTTGCTGCAGTCCGCCAGGGACCTGGTCCAAGCCCACCCACCTCTGGAGGAAAGAGCCAGACTCCTTAGAGGTCAGTCTGTTCAATAAGTGGGACCCCAGGGCCTTCTGTATGTTCAGCAAAGAGATTATCCATTAAAACTTCATCCCTATCTCTTCCCATATACAAAAATTAACTCAAGCTTATTTAAAGAGTTAAATATCTGACCTGAGACCATACAAATCCTAGAAGAAAACCTTGGTAAAGCTCTTCCGAACATTGGCCTAGGCAAAGCATTTATGGCTAAAGCCCCCAAAACAAATGCAACTAAAATGAAAATAAATAAATAAATGTTATTTAATTAAACTAAAAAGCTTCTGCACAGCAAAAGAGATTATCAACAGAGCAAATAGACAACCTGCAGAATGGGAGAAGGTATTCACAAAGTATACATCATTTACAAGTGAGCATTGAATAGATGAGAACACTCTAATAAATATAGGTCAAATGAATTGTTTGCCATGGCAAATCCATGACAGAGTTAGAGATCTAATAAAACATACTCCAGTATCAATTACTTTGCTAGAACTGCTGGTGTCTAGAAATTTCTGTTTCAAGTTATGTTTGTTTTCGCATATGTTATTTGTTTTTTCATGTTAAAATGGTGATGGGCAGTCTAGTGAAATTTCACTAAAGTGATATTTAGTAATACAACTCTAGAAAACTGACCAAGTGTAGATTATGTTGGTTTGTACCCCCTAAAAGCCCTGGCTTGACCCACAATGCATGTAACAAAATTGTGCTTGTATTGTGTAAGGGGGCTTAAAAAAACATCTATGATATCAAAAATTAGGTTAAACATGTACTCAGCCTTTGCACAGTTAAACATGTACTCAGCCTTTGCACAGTTAAACATGTACTCAACCTTTGCATAGTTAAAAGGTTCCCTTCCCAGAAACTGATATCAGCACTTACTGGCTAGGTTAAACTGTCTAACAGCTTTTTTTTTTTTTTTTGCTTCTGTGAATGACGCTTGCATTGCTTGAAAGGTACCTAGGCCTCCGGGATGTTGCAGTTTAGCCCAATTGGAAAGTACCAGTGTGGTTTAGCCTTTCTTAAGCAAGCCCCTCCAGCTAGTCAGGGCCCCTAGCTGTGGGACTGTTATGTCCAGCAGGCAAGTGGCCGCCGGCCCAGCTCTTGACTAATAAAAACCTCTCCTTTTTATAACTTGTACTTTCGGTGTTGGAGTCTGTGATTTAGGCACTCGGTCCCTATTTCAGTATCCCAAAAATTTATATAAATACATGTAAAAATAGTGAGAAAGAAGTGAAAAACAAACAAATCTAAAATAATAATGAAAAAAATTTCTTATTTCTCACTGAAATGAAAGCACAATTTCTTCACAATTGAATTTGTTTTATTCTCTTTTCTTAAAGCATTATGAGATCTTTTAAACAAAATATGTCCCTTTTTTTCTATTTCAATATTCTTAGGGAACACTATTTTTTTTAGATGGATGCATTGCATAGTGGTGAATAAATCTGAGATTTAACTGTACCCATTGCCCTCACTACCATATATTACACTCACTTGATTTTTCATCCTCTCCCACCTTCTACCCTCCTTCTTCTAAGTCTTCAATGTCCATTATACCATTCAATAGTTTTTGCATACCCTTAGCATAGCTCCCACTTACAAATGAGAACATGTGGCATTTGGTTTTCCATTCTTGGGTTACTTCACTTAAGATTATAATCTTCAATTTTATCGAAGTTGCTGAAAATACATTATTTTAGTTCTTTTTTACAGGTGAATAGTATCCCATAGTGTACATATGTATATATCACATTTTCATTATCAATTGATCACTTGATGAGCATTTGCATTGATTCCACATTTTTGCTATTGTAAATTGTGCTGAGATAGACATGCTTATGTATAACAACCTCTGTTGTTTCTTTTATATAATAATCTCTGTTCCTTTGGGTAGATACTAAGTAGTGAAATGACTGAATCAAACAGTAGATCCACATTTAGTTATTTTAGAAGTTTCCATACCAATTTCCATGGAAGTTTACACATTTACATTCCCACCATCAGTGTATGAGTGTTTGATTTCACAACCATGCCGACATCTGCTTTTTTTTTTTTTTTTTTTTTTTAATACTGGCCTTTCTGACTGGTATAACATGGTATCTTAATGTGGTTTTAATTCGTATTTCCCTGAGGATGAGGGAAATTTCCCTGTTGAGCATTTTTTCATATGTTTATTGGTCAATTGTATGTTTTCTTTTGAGAGATGTCTGTTCATGCCGTTTGTCAAATTTTTATTTATTTATTTTATTTATCTATTATTTTTTTTCAAACAGATTAAAGTTTATTACCAATGTGTCAGTCTTGGTCCAGGTAGATAGTTGGATAAGATGAACCCAAGCCACAGGTTCTTTCCAATATGATGATCCTATGAATATCAAGAAAGATATAGTCCTCAGAGAAGGATTTTCTAAATACCTGAGGGAGATTTCTCCCCATCTCTATGTCCCAGCTATTGCCTTCACAACAGTTATCACTAGTTTTATTTCTTTCTTTTCTTTTTTTTTTTACAATCAAAATGTTTTATTATGATATTGTGGGGTACAGTTAAGGGTTAGGTATATAAATATGTTTCATTCAGGCACCGTTGTTGATAAGAGGTGTTTCCCCATCCCCAGACAGATATTTATTACAATTAATCCCATCTCCCTCACCCTCATAGTTTCCCATTACTGTCAGTCATTTTCTTATAGTATGACATTGCATGTTCAAGGTCCACTGTATGAGTGAAAACATGTGATACTCGGATCTTTGTTTCTGTGAGAGGTCACTCAGTATTATAGACACTAGTTCCACCCAGGTTGCTGCGAAATACATGATTTTGTTCTTTTTTATGGCTGTGTAGTATTCCACCATGTATATGTACCACATTTTTTTAATCCAGTCCTTTTTTGATGGGCAGCATGGTTGCTTCCAGGTTCTTGCTATTGTGAACAACGCTGCGATAAACATACATGTGCAGGTATCTTTTTTATAGAGTGATTTGAGTTCTTCAGGATATATTCCCAGTAGGGGAATTGCAGAGTCATATGGGAGGTTGATATTTAGAGTCTTTAGGAATCGCCACACTGCTTTCCACAGAGGTTGCACAAGTTTACACTCCCACCAACAGTGTAGAAGTGTTCATTTTTGCCACACCCACTCCAGCAGCTGTTATTTTTTGAATTGTTGATAATTGCCATTCTGACTGGAGTTAGGTGGTATCTCAGTGTGGATTTGATTTGCATCTCCCTGATGATTAGTGAGGTTGAGCATTTCTTCATGTGTTTGTTGGCTGCTCGGATGTCTTCTTTTGTGAAGTGTTTGTTCATGTCTTTTGCCCATTTTATAATTGGGTTGTTTGTTTTTTTCTTTTCAGTACGTTTGAGTTCCTTGTAGATCCAGGATGTTAAGCCTTTGTCAGACCTGGTGTTGGCAAATATTTTTTCCCAGTCTGTAGGCTGTCTCCCTGCTCTCTTGATGGTTTCTTTGGCTTTGCAGAAGCTTGTCGATTTAATAAGGTCCCACTTGTCTATCTTCTCTCTTATGACCTGTGGGTTTCGGGTTTTGTTCAGGAATTGGATGCCAGTTCTGACTTCCATGAGAGTATGTCCATCATTTTCTAAGATTCTTATGGTTCGAGGTTTTACATTTAGGTCTCTGATTCATTTGGAGTTAATTTTTGGATATGGGGATATATAGGGGTCCTCTTTCAATCTTCTGCATGTGGTCAGTCAGTTTTCCCAGCAACATTTACTGAATAGGTTCTCCTCTCCCCAGTGGTAGATGGTGGAGACTTTGTAGAATATGAGTTGGTTGAGAAATTGAGGTTTTGCTTCTGGAATCTCAATTCTATTCCATTGATCTATATGCCTGTTCCTATACCAATACCAAGCTGTTTTGATGACTGTAACTTTATAGTAAAGTTTGAAGTCTAGTAGTGTGATACCACCAGCTTTGTTTTTTGTTGTTGTTGTGGTTTGTTTTTTTTTTTGCTGAGGACTGTTCTGGCTATTCTTGGCCATTTATGTTTCCATATGAATTCCTGTGTTGTTTTTTCTAGGTTTGAGAAGAATGTTGCTGGTAATTTGATGGGTATTGCATTGAATTTGTAGATTGCCTTAGGTAAGATGGACATCTTCACAATGTTGACTCTTCCAATCCATGAGCATGGGATATTTTTCCACTTGTTTGTATCATCTTGAATTTCTTTGAACAGTGTTTTGTAGTTTTCATTGTAAAGGTCTTTCATGTCCCTGGTTAGAAAGATGCCAAGGTATTTCATTTGTTTTGTGGCTATTGTGAATGGAATTGTGGTTTTTATTTGGGTTTATGTTTGTTTATTATTGATGTAAAGAAATTCGATTGTCTTTTGTACATTTATTTTGTATCCTGAGAGTTTGTCAAAGGCCTTTATCAGTGTAAGGAGGTTTTTGACAGATTCTCTTGGGTTTTCAAGGTACATAATCATATCGTCTGCAAAGAGAGATAACTCGACTTCCTCTTTCCCGATTAGGATACCCCTGATTGCCTTCTCTTCTCTGATTGCTCTAGCCAATACCGTATTGAACAGGAAGGGTGAGAGTGGGCATCCTTATCTTGTTCCAGTTTTCAGGGGAAATGGTTCCAATTTTTGTCCATTTAGGACTATGCTGGCTGTGAGCTTCTCATAGATGGCTTTGACTATTTTGAGGTGTGTTCCCCGTATGCCTAGATGTTTGACGGTTTTTATCAAGAAGGGGTGCTGGATTTTATCAAAAGCTTTTTCTGCATCTAATGATATAATCATGTGGTTTTTGTTTTGACATCTATTGATGTATTTAATTACATTTATGGTTTTACGAATGTTGAACCAGCCTTGCATCCCAGGTATGAAGCTTACTTGGTCATGATGGATGATTTTTGAGATGTATTGTTGAATCCGGTTTGCTAGGATCTTGCTGAGAATTTTAGCATCTATGTTCATCAAAGATATTGGCCTGTAGTTCTCTTTCTTTGTTGGATCTTTACCTGGCTTGGGTATCAATGTGATGTTGGCTTCATAAAATGATTTGTGGGGAGTTCCATCTTTTTCAATCACCTGAAATACCTTCAATAGGATTGGTATCAGCTCCTCCTTAAATATCTTTTAGAATTCTACTGGAAAGCCATCTGGACCAGGGCTTTTTTTTTACAGGTAGTTTTCTTATTACGTCGTCGATTTCCTTGATTGTTACTGGTCTATTTAGGGTCTCAATTTCTTCTTGTTCCAACCTACATAGGTTGTGTGATGTCAGAAAGTCCTCCATTTCCTTAAGGTTTTCAAGTTTGTTTCCATACAAGTGTACGTAGTAGTCTCTAATGATCTTTTGTATTTCTTCAGAGTCAGATATGACTTCCACTTTTGTGTTTCTGATTGTGCTTATTTGGGTTTTTTTCTCTTTTTTTCTTGGTCA
Organism: Carlito syrichta; assembly: GCF_000164805.1. Lineage (NCBI taxonomy): Eukaryota > Metazoa > Chordata > Mammalia > Primates > Tarsiidae > Carlito > Carlito syrichta. The sequence continues at coordinate 27,184 of NW_007252172.1, read as the reverse complement.
GTCTAGCTAGGGGACCATCGACCTTGTTTATCCTTTCGAAGAACCAGCTTTTTGTTTCATTGATTTTTTTGTATTATCTTTTTGTCTTCTATGTCCTGGATTTGGGGATTTATTTTGGTGATCTGGATTCTTCTGCTGAAATTAGGGTTTTTGTGGTCTTGCTTTTCCAGCTTCCTTAGGTGGCTTGTTAGGCTGTTAATTTGTGTTCCTTCCATTTTTTTCATGTGTGTTTGCAGGGATATAAATTCCCCCTCTTTCTACAGCTTTTAGGGCATCCCATAGATTTTCGTAAAATGTTTCTTCATTTTCATTTGTTTCCAGGTATCTTTTGATCTCTGTTTTGATTTCATCGTTGACCCAGGAGTTGTTTAGCATCATGCTGTTTAGTGTCCATGTCTTTGTGGGTTTTGGGGGGACTTTGTTGGTGTCAATGTTTATTTTTATTCCACTGTGGTCCGAGAAGGTGTTTGGTAGAATTTCGGTCCTTTTAAATTTGCTTATGCTTGATTTATGGCCGAGTATGTGGTCGATCTTAGAATATGTTCCATGTGGTGATGAGTAGAATGTGTATTCTGTGGTCTTTGGATGGAGTGTTCTGTAGGTATCAATTAAGTCCATTTGGTCCAAAGTCACATTGAGGTTCCGGATCTCCTTGCTGATTTTTTGTCCTGATGATCTGTCTAGGTTTTTGAGTGGGGTATTAAAGTCCCCAGTTATGATAGTGGTAGAGTCAATATCTTTTAGTTTTTCAAGAAGTTGCTTTATGAAAGTTGGCGAACCTATGTTGGGTGCATATATGTTTAGGATAGATATTTTCTTGTTTGATGGATTGAGCCTTTTTATCATTATGTAGCGGCCTTCCTGTATCTTTTTTTGATTTTTAATAGCTTGAAGGGTATTTTGTCTGAAATTAAATCGCTACTCCTCCTTTCTTTTGTATTCCATTCACCTGAAAGTTTGTTTCCCATCCTCTTACTTTGAGTCTGTGGGTGTCCTTTCTAGTGAGGTGAGTCTCTTGAAGGCAATAGATTGTTGCCTGATGATATTTTATCCATTTTGCCATTCTATGTCTTTTCAGTGGTGCATTTAGTCCATTCACATTCAGGCTAATTATTGAAATGTGAGAGTTCATCCCTATCATAGAGTTCTTATAGAGTTGTGGTTCTTCTACTTGGTTTTTTTGTCTTTCTTTTGGTTTTGGGGTTGGTTCATGTATATTTTATTCTTTTTGCTGTACTCTTGTGAAGAACGTTGTTCTTTTTTCCTTTTCTTCTGTGTTCAGTACTTTCTTAAGTGTTTCATGTAGAGGTGGTTTGGTGGCTGCATAAGTTCTTAGGGAT